>NW_020173955.1:5647018-5649565 GCF_003031525.2 Neophocaena asiaeorientalis asiaeorientalis | reverse complement strand
TTTTTTTTTTTTTTTTTTGCTGTACGCTGGCCTCTCACTGTCGTGGCCTCTCCCGTTGCGGAGCACAGGCTCCGGACGCGCAGGCTCAGCGGCCACGGCTCACAGGCCCAGCCGCTCCGTGGCATGTGGGATCCTCCCGGACCAGGGCACGAACCCGTGTCCCCTGCATCGGCAGGCGGACTCTCAACCACTGCGCCACCAGGGAAGCCCCTTCCTGCTGTTTTTTAAATGGGGTTACTGGAAAGTGTACAATTACACTCGTGGCTCACACAACATTTTTATTAGTTGGGACTGACAAGAGATGCTCGTCACTCTTCATCCTAATGGGAAACCTATAACAAGAGCTGAGATCCAGTACTGGGCTGCGGTGGGGAGCGATTGCTACCCATTACTGATGCTCTAGATTATTACTCCTTGTGATTTGAATATCAGATGTCTTAAATTCATTTTAATGGGGGTCTTGTTTGCCTTACCTTTTTTTCTGCCCTGCCCATGTTTCTAACATGATTCAATGAAGAGAAAGCCAATGTCCGGAGCTTCAGGCCTATGTAAGTAGATTTTAGTTGAAACACGATTTCTCCTGATGACTAGTAAAAACTAATTAGGTTTGGTCATTTATTCACTTGGAATGCTGTCTCACTGAAACCTTGATACTCTATTTAACCTGCTTCTAGTTGGCAAATATCTGCTGCCATGTTAGGTTATGCTTTTTTGTTTAAATTAACTCTTAATAATGTAACGTAGCAGATACAGGGGAATGGGTGGGGGAGAAAAAGTTTTCATTTTTTTTTTTTTAAATACAAGACTGATTTTATTATATTACCAGGGAAATAAGTTAGATTGCTCTGGCAGTCTCAATAAATCACACATGAAGTCGTCTTTTTTTTTTTTCCTAAATTAAATTTTTATTTAAATAAAAGTGTTCTGTTTGTATTTGAGCTGACAGCTAAATCTGATAATTAGAGTGCATGAAGTTGGCTTTGATTGGCATTGTAATTGGATTGTCATTGGGCTGAGAACCTATTATCTTTGGATCATGCCCCATGAAATCTGTTGAAGAAACTTTGCTGCCAGTCATTAGAGCCACCATCTTGGCTTACAAATTAGGTTTGAAAGGCTTCTTACCACTGGGAATGTAATTTAAACCACTGCAATTGCACTCCCATTAATTAAAATTATATTAAAATTATCGTTCATTTTCTAAATATTTTTTTCGTATTTTATTAGACATACTTATTACTAAATGCTGAACAAATTACATAGCAGTGCTTAGTAAAATTATGTTTCAGAGATAATCCATCTCTTCAGCACATGCTACTCAGCACCAGTAGAATTAGTCAGTGTTAATCATGAAAAGATATACTATTTATGTTTTTCATTACAGGTTTCATAAGGAAGCATTTCCATTATTTTAACATAAAATGCAAGCCCAGCAATGTCTACCGTAAATTAAGATAGGTCCTGCCGATAATGAAATATGCAGCTTCGCTATAAGGAGATGTCGTCTGTTATGGTCACAGTTCTTCCTGCTGTAATTTTTTTTCCTTTTCTAAAACAATAGAAGCCTGTAAAAGAGAGAAGACTTTTTTTTTTTTTTGGAGAGAAGATTACGGGGGGAAAAAAAGCATACACATGCCAAAAATCTATGCTGCTCTTTATTCCTATTATTGTCTGCTAAAAGCAGATCAGAGCTGATTAAGACAGAAAAGGAGCTTGTGAGGGCTGAGAATACGAATGAGACGGGAGTTGGTGGTGAGGTTGGTCTGTCCGGGCTGGTAGAGAAGAGGGTATGTGTGTACCCGGGCCCACAGTGCATCCTCCCTGGCCCGGGACCTTCTCTCTGGCCATAAAAGCCCAGATACTCATGGGCAGATGCCGCCATCAAGTATGTGGATATGAAAGGCTCAGAGGCATACTTTCTGAGATTCAGAACTAGGCAGAAATTCTTAGGTGTGCTTCTCTTGTTTTATTTCCTTTCTTTTTGTAATTGATGTTTGAGTGTTGAGAAATATCTCCCCATCTCTCAATTTCTTTCTAACCTTGGGGTGATAGTTCGGCAACTTGGATAAAAAACTTCGATGGGATTTGAAAGGATAAAACAAAGTTTTAAAATTTGTCCTAATTTTATTTAAATTGTTAAATATGTGTACCCTCCCCAGCTCTCCTGAGGAGTCTCTCTCAGCTACATTTTTACCTGGTGCCTATTTCTATCGTTTCTTTTTTTTTTTAACATCTTGATTGGAGTATAATTGCTTTACAATGGTGTGTTAGTTTCTGCTTTATAACAAAGTGAATCAGTTATACATATACATATGTTCCCATATCTCTTCCCTCTTCTGTCTCCCTCCCTCCCCCCCTCCCTATCCCACCCCTCTAGGTGGTCACAAACCACCGAGCTGATCTCCCCGTGCTATGCGGCTGCTTCCAACTAGCTATCTATTTTACATTTCGTAGTGTATATATGTCCATGCCACTCTCACACTTTGTCACAGCTTACCCTTTCCCCTCCCTATATCCTCAAGTCCATTCTCTAGTAGGTCTGTGTCT
>NW_020173955.1:5622567-5646745 GCF_003031525.2 Neophocaena asiaeorientalis asiaeorientalis | reverse complement strand
CTATGTTGGGTGCATAAATATTTACAATTGTTTTATCTTCTTCTTGGTTCAATCCCTTGATCATTATGTAGTGTCCTTCTTTGTCTCTTGTAATAGTCTTTATTTTAAAGTCTCTTTTGTCTGATATGAGAATTGCTACTCCAGCTTTCTTCTGATTTCCATTTGCATGAAATATGTTTTTCCATCCCCTCATTTTCTGTGTGTATGTGTCCCTAGGTCTGAAGTGGGTCTCTTGTAGACAGCATATATATGGGTCTTTTGTCTTTTCATTTTGCTTATCTTACTGTGTTTGGGGTCTCCTTTTCGCAGGCTGCAGGTTTGTAGTTCCTGTTGTTTTTGGTGTCTGTCCCCAGTGGCTATGGTTGGTTCAGTGGGTTGTGTAGGTTTCCTGGTGAAGGTCACTAGTGCCTGTGTTGTGGTGGATGAGGCTGGATCTTGTCTTTCTGGTGGGCAGTTCCACCTCTGGTGGTGTGTTTTGGGATGTCTGTGGCTTTATTATGATTTTAGGCAGCCTCTCTGCTAATGGGTGGGGTTGTGTTCCTGTCTTGCTAGGTGTTTGGCATAGGGTGTCCTGCACTGTAGCTTGCTGGTTGTTGAGTGAAGCTGGGTGTTGGTGTTGAGATGGAGATCTCTGCGAGATTTTTGCCGTTTGATCTTACGTGGAGCAGGGAGGTCTCTGGTGGATCAGTGTCCTGAAGTTGGCTCTCCCACCTCAGTGGCACAGCCCTGACGCCTGGCTGGAGCACCAAGAGCCTGTCCTCCACAGGGCTCAGAATAAAAGGGAGAAAAAACAGCGGATAAAATAAAATAAAGTTATTAAAATAAAAAATAATTATTAAGAAAATAATTTTTTAAAGTAAAAAAAAAGAAAAAAAATGGATGGACAGAACCCTAGGACAAGTGGTGAAAGCAAAGCTATACAGACAAAATCTCACACAGAAGCATACACATACACACAAAAAGAGGAAAAGGGGAAAAAATAATCTATCTTGCTCCCAAAGTCCACCTCCTCAATTTGGGATGATTCTTTGTCTATTCAGGTATTCCACATATGCAGGGTACATCAACTTCATTGTGGAGATTTAATCCACTGCTTCTGAGGCTGCTGGGAGAGATTTCCGTTTCTCTTCTCTGTTCTCACAGCTCCCGGGTCTCAGCTTTGGATTTGGCCCCGCCTCTGTGTGTAGGTCGCCTGAGGGCGTCTGTTCCCGCCCAGACAGGACGGGGTTAAAGGAGCCGCTGATTCGGGGGCTCTGGCTCACTCAGGCCGGGGGGGAGGGAGGGGCACGGAGTGCGGGGCAAGCGTGCGGCGGCAGAGGCCGGCGTGACGTTGCACCAGCCTGAGGCGCGCCGTGCGTACGGGACACTGGCAGGGGCGGGTTTCACAGGCTCTCGGAAGGGAGGTGTGGAGAGTCATCTGTTGTCGCACACAGGCTTCTTGGTGGCGGCAGTAGCAGCCTTAGCGTCTCATGCCCGTCTCTGTGGTCCGCGCTTTTAGCCACGGCTCACACCCGTCTCTGGAGCTCCTTTAAGCGGCGCTGTTAATCCCCTCTCCTCGCTCACCAGGAACAAAGAGGGAAGGAAAAGTCTCTTGTCTCTTCGGCAGCTCCAGACTCTTTCACGGACTCCCTCCCGGCTGGCCGTGACGCACTAGCCCCCTTCAGGCTGTGTCCACGCCTCCAACCCCAGTCCTCTCCCTGCGCTCCGACCGAAGCCCGAGCTTCAACTCCCAGCCCCGCCCGCCCCGGCAAGTGAGCAGAGAAGCCTCTCGGGCTGGTGAGTGCCGGTCGGCCCTGAACTTCTGTGTGGGAATCTCTCCGCTTTGCCCTCCACACGCCTGTGGCTGCGCTGTCCTTCGGCTCCAAAGTTTCACACCTCCGCCGCCCGCAGTCTCCATCCGCGAAGGGGCTTCTAGTGTGGACACCTTTCCTCCTTCACAGCTCCCTCCCACTGGTGCAGGTACGTGGGGGGTTTCTTGCCTTTTGGGAGGTCTGAGGTCTTCTGCCAGCGTTCAGTAGGTGTTCTATAGGAGCAGTTCCACGTGTAGATGTATTTCTGATGTATCTGTGGGGAGGAAGGTGATCTCCGCGTCTTAACTCTTCCGCCATCTTCTCAAATCCCCTGTTTCTAGTGTTTCTGTCTCTGGCTTCAGTGTTTTGCTCAGTATCTGACACATAATAGGTGTTCAAAAAATGTTAAATTGAATTGAATTAGAAGTCTACTTTCTAAAGATTCTAGGTTTAGCTAGAGCCAGATCCCAGGTAAGCTGAAGTGCTTCACATGGGGATGACTAGAAATAGTTGATAAAGTACTTTCATAAGTTATTTACTGACTCTACTATATGGCCTTTGGGGGGTGAATACTGCTACCTGCTTTCTTAACAAATGAAGACACTGAGGGTAAGAGAGCTGAGAGTTCAAGGTCACATGGTTACCGAATAAGTAGCAAAGCTGGGACTACACCTCAGAGTTTTTGTCTCCAAGCTTAGGGCCCTTTCCATTCCCCCATGCTGCCGTCTGTGAAAAAGGACCACGTGCCAAAGAGAGGGAGGCAGGCTCTCCCTTCCACTCTTACTCACTGGTGGGAGAGGAGCTTAAAAGACAATTAGCAATATGGATAAAAACCTTCGAGAATGTTTGGGCCCCGTGACCCTTTGATTCCCTTTCTAGAAATATGTTCTAAAGAAGTAATCGTATGATGAGTTATTTAATCACAGCCAACTTTTATTGGCTGCTCAAAATGAGGCAGGCACAGTGCTCAGCACTTTACATATATTTTCTCGCTTAAGGCTCAGAACAGGCCAACGAGCTATGTTCTTACAATTACTCTCCCCTGAAACAGATGGCGAAATGAGGCATGAGAGGATTTTATAAAATAGGTCCAAGTGTCCAAGTTACACAGCTATTTAGGACTTGGAGCCACTCTGAACCTAAAGCTCTTCCTCTCCACTGATCTGCTCATGGCTCAAGTCACTGCAGTGATGCTTAAAGCAGAGAAGGCTCAGAAGCAATCTGAAAGCTTGGCAACAGGGAATTCTTTTAGGAAAAACATCCCACAAACTCTACACATGACGCTTGAGATGTATATAATGGATATTGAAAGATGATTATGGTAAAATTGAAATCTGTAAAATACTATTCTCCCACTTCGTAAGCATATGTCCATGGAAAAAAATCTGGAGGGATTATAGCTCATTCTTTTTTCTTGTTCTTCATCTATTCTCTATTTTTTCTTACAATGAACATACCTAATTGTGTAATTTTTTTTATGTAAGCTAAAGTACATAACTGGGGAGTAGTTTAGAACTTTCGAAGTGTTCAGATAGCATCAATGCATTGTCGAAGAGGTGTGTCCGCAAGCAAAGAATGAGTTTCCTTTCCAAAGAAGTATTGTCTTCTCCTATTACTCCCCGACAGGACCCATCTGGTTTCCTCCTCACGCGACCTTGCAGTGGGCCTGTGAGCTCAAAAGGGCGTCACGGAGGAGCTGGCTTGTTGTGGGCCAGGCTCAATCTTCACTACTGCCCATGCAGTGGAACCTGTATGGGCGTCGAACCCTATTTTTGCAGGAGTGTGGTCTTTGGAAAAGAAGCATGACAGCCACATTTTGGGTAGCTCCACATGAGGCTTAGCTGAAACAGCTTGAAGGAGCAGCAGGAATATCAGAAAGGAAGCTAAGGGGCTAAGCTCAGAGAAATGACCAGCAGGAGAAGAAACCCTCCTTCCTGCTAAGGAGTGGAGAGTCATTATTGTTCTCACTTGGCTCCCTTGGTAGGTAAACTGTTTGTGAAAAGAAAAGGCCCAGTTGAGGGCTTCCCTGCTGGCGCAGTGGACGAGAGTCTGCCTGCCGATGCAGGGGACACGGGTTCGTGCCCCGGTCCGGGAGGATCCCACATGCCGCAGAGCGGCTGGCCCCTGAGCCATGGCCGCTGAGCCTGCGCGTCCAGAGCCTGTGCTCCGCAATGGGAGAGGCCACAACAGTGAGAGGCCCGCGTACTGGAAAAAAAAAAAAAAGAGGTCCAGCTGAGGGGCCGGGAGAACGGGGCTAAGGCAGGATTGAACTTTCTGGGTTGGAGTCAACCATGAGCAGGCTTTTTTTGGGTACATGCCTCAAATAACCATGCATGTGCCATGGTCTAATCTCCAACCCCAACTTGGGCGTTTGCTTGGGTCTAAGCAGTGGCTTAGGATCTATTCAGTGTCTCAGTCACCTTGGGGGATTGAGGGGGAAAAAGCTCAGCAAAGAGGTGCCAGGTCCTTCATATTTCTGTTCATACATTTGAGATTTGAAGTGTCCAGTTAAATCTCATTTGAAAAAAGTGTTCCAGAGCTAAAATGTCATCTATAAAAGTTCCCAGTGTTTGGGGAATGGGACACAGGATGTGTACATTTCCTTGAGCGGTAGAATTGAAGAAGAAGAGTGCTGCCCCTAGAATGCAGGCCGGAATGGGACAGCTGGGTGTGGGAAGGGCAGAAGAGTTGGATCCTGAAAGAAAAGGCAAGAAGGGGACAAAAGAAACAGCATATTTCCTCAACTTTTATCCTCAACTGGTTATGTATTTGCAGTTGAGAAATGTCTAGAAATGTTACCAAATAATTTAGTGGCCAAATAGATTCTAAAGATTTGAAGAATTAAATTTTGTCAGGGGACATCAGTCATTTTAAACTAACTGTTACTATAATATAGTCTCCATAAAGTTTTATATATATATAATATTTTATATATATATAATATTTTATGTATATATATATAAAATCACCATAAACTCCAGTGTGTGTGTGTGTGTGTGTGTGTGTGTGTGTGTGTGTGTGTGTGTGTTATTCCCAGTGTTTCCATTATCTGAAAGACATCATGTGTTCATCAACATGTTCAAGCTGGAGACATTATCTCCTACTCCATGGCCACGTTTGAGGGATAAGACTGACCTCTTCAGGGTAGGGCAGGTGGGGCAGCCCAGAAAAGCAGTGGGAATTGGGCCAAGTGCCTGGAATCACAGTCAGAAAGGAAAGAGCCCAAGCAATCAGCCTGGACTTTTTTTGTCCCCTGCATCGGCAGGCGGACTCTCAACCACGGCGCTACCAGGGAAGCCCATGATTTTTCGTGTTTTAATGCACTCCCATTTCCAGCATGAGACAATAGAATTCAGCTCCTCAATAAAATCGTCCATTCTGTTCAGGAATTGTTATGTGGAATAAGAGACAATTTAGCATAGAAGTTATGTGGTTGAGCTCTGAAGCCAGAGCCCCTGAATATGAATCCCTTTCTCCATTGATTAGCTGTGTGACATTGGTCAAGTATCATAAACTCTCCACGTGTCAGTTTCCTCATCTGTAAAATGGGGATGATGATAGTAGCTCATGACAGGATTGTTTTGAGGATGACATGAATTGAAACCCCTGAAGAGCTTTTAGAACCGTACCTGGCACAGAGGAAGTCCCATAAATGTTGGCTGTCGTTGTTATTGTTATTCTTCGACAGTTACCAAATATCAGATACTGGGGGAGATGAAAGGATGAAAAAGAAGTATTTCCCTTCTTCAAAAATCTTAAATCATAGATTGCTATTTTTCTCTATTTTATCCATTATATTGGGTTATATTACTCCTGCCGCCAGTATCTTTCTATCAGAATTTCTGAGTTTCAAAGTTGTGTTATTGAAAACAATAAGGAATACTCCTTATGGATTTTTTTTATTCCCTGGGAGAGGTAGTTACCTCCTTCCTAAGCAAGGCAAGGCCTAGCAATTCACTGCCTCCAAGGTGAAGCAGCTCCAGCCTAGGTGACCACATGGGATTCTGGAGAAATCCTCTGAGTATAGTGGCAGCCCCGTGTTCTCCTTCAGGTAAATGAAATCATTGATCTGTTTTTAAAACTAACTTATTTAGGGGTTATCTATATCAACATTCATACTGCGATAAGTAAGCGTGTACAGCTAAAGGTATCTGCGATATATAGTATACGCACATGCTTACAGAATTCCCCCATAGCTGGGACCTCACATTCACATTTGAATGGTTTTTACTGAAGTAATATACTCTTTCCTGAAACCACGAAAGAACATGGAATCTTTGCATTTTTTTTCTTTTCAATTTGTGTTAATATAGACATGAGCCTTTATTGGGAAAAGTAGAAAGCAATGTGTATGGAACTTGGACTATATCCAACTGAAAAAAAAATGAGTTCAGATGCTTTCTGTGTTGGTTTTCGCCTCACATGCAGATTGTGCTGTTTGGTGAGAGGGATAATTAGTCATTTACAGGTTCATTACGTAGTATGGTTAAACCTGACCTTCCCTTCCCTTTGGCTGGTTGGTGAGGGACCTTTCTCAGTAGGTCCAGCTGGCTAATATGGCCCTTATATGTACAGACTATGTAGTACAGTCTGTTTCTTCCAACTCTAATGCCCCTCTCTTTGAGATCTGATTTTTACATATGGCAAAGAAGAGCCTACAAGTCATTCATTTTTCAGTTCTTTGTACAAGATTTCTAAATGGGACATCCATCTTCCATTCCACCTCCTACAACAGAAACGGCACATTGTTATTTAAAGCAAAAGTTTTATAGATTAGTTGTTGAATGAGATATTCATCTCATGAATAACTAATAACATAAAATAAAGAACAATGAAAATGCAGATTATCTGCACATGTACAGTGGCGGTTAGCGGTACGAATAGCCCTCCTGAGTTCACACAAGGTAGGCAAAAGACAGGCAAATTTCTGATCATACCTAGTCCTTTGAGTTGCTGAAGACAATATCAGAATTCATCTCTTTGAGGACTCATTATTGAGGCATGAAAAACAGAGATTGAAATCTGGTAGAATTTCAATTCTTTCTGTAGCATTATTAATAAACAAGAACTGGCAAGAGCTAAACTGATTGGCACATACATCTGGAGTAACAGAAATAAATAAAATTTCAGAATGGGGGGGGCAGCTTCCTGCTAGAAGGATTTGGGGTAGAACATAGCACATGAATGAGGACAGCTTCAAATCTAACCAAACCTCAAATAAATCTAAGTAGCACTTTTTAAAAAAATTTATTTAATTAATTAAATTTTTTTTTTTTTGGCTGCGTTAGGTGTTTGTTGCTGTGCACGGGCTTTCTCTAGTTGCGGCGAGCGGGGGGGGGTGGGGGGCTCTTCATTGCAGTGTGCGGGCTTCTCATTGCGGTGGCTTCTCTTGTTGTGGAGCACGGGCCCTAGGTGTACAGGCTTCAGTAGTTGTGGTGTGCGGGCTCAGTAGTTGTGGCGCATGGGCTTAGTTGCTCTGCGGCATGTGGGATCTTCCCGGACCAGGGCTCCAACCTGTGTCCCCTGCATTGGCAGGCGGTTTCTTAACCACTGTGCCACCAGGGAAGCCCTAAGTAGCACTTTTCGGATGGAAGAGAGGGACAGATGGGTTTCTCTCTCCTTGAAAGATATTCCTTGCTTTTATTTTGGTGCGGGGGTACAGAAAGAACGTTAGGGAAATGGAGGTAGACAGTAGATTACCACAGCTAGGAAAAGCCAGCCTAAAGAGACTCTCTAGGGACGAGTTTCATGGTTCTAAATACCAAACTGATCCTGGGCACTATCTTCTTGTAAAAGATCTTCGACCTTTATAAAGATTTATATTTTAATACACAGAGCCAAGATTTTACTTTATGTGTGCACAGTGGATTATTCCTATCACTGGATAAAGAACCAACACCTACCAGAAACGCTGAACCTTTTCTTTCCGTGGCTCATCTGCTCGTGCCCTCTGTACATTTGGGAAGCGTATTCAGAGTAAGTTGATGCAGAAAGGCTGGGTTTCATTCCCCTGACAGTCGGAAACCAGAAGAGGACCCTGCGCCTTGGCTTTTGGTGGTAGCTTGCTCTGTATCCATCTTGCTAAGGCTCTGTCCCAACAGTTATGCAATGAGATGTGAGCCAGGGCCATATGAACAACATAGGACCTGCCGTTTTATAAAACATTAAATTACATTCAATTCTTTTCTTTCCCTGTTGTAAGAGAAAGATGAAAACCAAAGGCTCAAGAGGACCATTTCAAAGCAACAGACCCCACAGATGGCTGACTCAGATAACTGATAGCATGACTTTACAGCTGCACTCTGTGTGGTGAGCTCTGGTAACCCTGAGTCCCCTGGCTGCCTGCCACTAACTGTCAGGCTGAGCTGTGCCTCCTGTGGTCACTTTAAAATTGACATTAGTCTAATGGGGGGTCTCCTCACCCTCCCCACCACACCAGGCACCGACATTTCCTTCTGAATCAACTCTTGAGAGATTCGCTCCATTCAAGAACTTGTAGCCCTCATGAAACTTCTCTCTTGACTTCTACAAGGCTTACATCAGTTCTCTTCAACCATTTGTACTCACGTATCCGTAATGACAGAGGAGGGTTAAACTCTTAGTTCATGCTGAGTCAACCCACAGCAAGCAAACCATTTCTTAACAGTCCCCTTTTTATTTTAAAACTACTGGGAGGGCTTCCCTGGTGGCGCAGTGGTTGAGAGTCCGCCTGGCGGTGCAGGGGACACGGGTTCGTGCCCCGGTCTGGGAAGATCCCACATGCCGCGGAGCGGCTGGGCCCGTGAGCCATGGCCACTGAGCCTGCGCATCCGGAGCCTGTGCTCTGCAACGAGAGAGGCCACAACAGTGAGAGGCCCGCGTACCGCAAAAAAAAAAACAAAACGGAAAATTTATATTTGGCTCCATATGCCTGTGTTCTAATTTCTTGAAGTACTTAACAAGCCTCCCCTGCTGCCATAGCTGTTGGATTTCAGAGAGAAAGTGATGTCTAACTGTGGTCCCCAAACCAGCGTGTCAGTATCATCTGGGTGCTTAACAGAAATTCAGATTCTTAGGCACCCACTTACTGAATCAGAAACTCTAGGGCTGGGGCCTGGCTATCGCATTTTGAGCATGCTTTCTAGGTGATTCAGATGCATGATAAAGTTTGAGATTCATAAATCAAAATACTGTGCCACGTCAACCCTGGGGCTTTGAGCACTTTCCGCTGTGGGTACTCTTGGGTATATCACTCCCAAATTGGAGAAGCATAGGATGGTTGACTGGAACAGAGATTCTCCAGCATTTCTTAAGGCATGTTTACATGTGGCGAATACTTACTTGGAGGGAAGTTCAATCCATCGGCCATTCCACAAATATTTACTGAGCACTTACTGTGCAAACACACTTCTGTGCATTGGAGATACAGTAAGTGGACAAAAATCATCCTGGAGTTTACATTCATGGGGAGAGATAGCCAATAAGCAAGTATAGTATAATGTCAAGTGATAATAAGTGCTACAGAGAAAAATAAAGTAGAGCGTAGGGATTGAGAGTGTCTCAGTTGGGATTGTCCTTTTGGCCAAGCCTTGCGGCTTGTGGGATCTTAGTTCCCTGACCAGGGATCAAACCCAGGCCCATGGCAGTGAAAGCGCTGAATCTTAACCACTGGACCGCCAGGGAATTCCCAAGAGGCAGCTTTTTAGAGGAGACCTGCATGAAGTAAGGGAATGGGTTATGAGCTGATCTGGGGGAAGATGTTTCCAGGAAGAATGTGTGTGATACCTTTGTCAGGTTCTCCAGCTACAAATATGTAAACTAGACGCTTCGAGTAGTTCTCGTCTTCTCCACCTGGGCTGTCAGTCACTGAGGATCCTTTCCTTTTCCCAGGCCAACTCTGTGCTGAGGGTCCCTTTCAGAGGAAAAAATGGTTTAACTCTTCTGGGAGATATTCTACATGGTGGTTATCCCCGAGTGTGTTTCCTGATCAAGGGCTCAGGCATTGAGTCCTTGGCTCTAGGTAAGCAGGGACACCAATTGTAACCCCACGCCTCTCTCTCTCATCTCCCAAAACAAAAGCTTGAAATGCAATTTACAGTTTTTCTACTTCATGGATAACTTTGAAGCTACACTCATTTATATCTGTAGAAAAGAAAATCAACTTACACACTTTTACACTTTACTAAGAGTAGAACACATTACTTTTGACCTTACCTTGCGAGTATTCTAGGTAAGGCACTGTGTCAAGACACAGTGGCAGATCCTGGGTTGAAAAGTACCAGGATAAAGGTCAAGGTGATAGATTCAGTCCCTATTTGAGAAGTTACTATTCCCCAGGAGACTTGCAACCCTCCCTAGAGGGGAAATGTCACTAGTTGCAGGGGCACCGGGCACAGGGAACAAACCATTCTGATCAAAAGAAAAGCATGCCAAGTAAATGCACTATTGACAGCAGATGAAGATGGAAATCATAAAATCCGTTTGTTGCAAGATGTGAAGGAGGCTGTGATTGAGATTGGAGAAAAGAATCATTGTTCTTTCCTCAATCCGTAGCCTGTTTTGGGGTTTTTTTTGGATGAAAGCGTCCAATGGAAGTGTTATTCAGCAGTAGTTTACTATCCTGAACAGTCACCAAAGGGTTTCACTCTTCATCCTGTTGGAAATGCACGGGGGAATTCACAGGAGGGATTCACTGAGCAGCGGCGGTGGTGCGACAGCCCGGGGTTTACCTGCCTCTGAAGGTGAACAGAGGAACATCCATCATCCACAAGAACCACTGTGTTACCAACAGCATAAAGACAGCCATACGTGCAGCCCTGTAATTCCCACATGTATTTCTAATGATTTCCAGAAAAAAGAGTGAAAGGGAGTCAACAATTGTACTCTCTTTCCACTTGAGGCAGAAAAGGCATTCTCATGGAAATCTGTGGCCTGATTCACGTTCTTCTCTTCCCCTTTTCCGTCCATGTGCTTCCCTTCTCACTGCTTTACGTTCCCTGCCTTTTGTTTCTCTGATTTATCACTGGCTCCCTTCTCCTCCCATCCTTTGATACAATATGAAGTTTGAAACCTCCAACAGTTTCCATCAGAGAAAGCATGCGGCCTCCACTTTGGAATGTCTTTGGAGCTGTGTGAACAAATACGTTGAGGAGGAGATGGGTCCTGGGTAATTCTAGCAGACAGAACTGCAATCCAATTCTGGATCTTCAGTCAAACCGTCTACAGAGATAAACATCAGAAGCAAATTCGTATTTATGGGGGGAACTGTCCTTCGCCCTCAACCCAACATTGAATTTGAAAATGTTCCAAGCTTTATTACACGTGGAATTGGTTTTTAATGCTTTCAGGTGTGCGTAGGTGAGACTAGAGCTGATAAATGTAGTTACATTCTTGCATCCATTGGTGACCCATTTTTCTACAGAGTCATTTTGTATATAGAAAAAAGAATAATGATGAGGGAATGAAATAGTTACTGTCATGGAAAATGTATAAAATAATCTGGCAAGACTCAAAATTGGGGAGAGATTCAAGGCCAAGCAAGACTCTATCAAAAAGACTTTAAATACTATTTCCAGTTTTTCTGTATCTTGGTAATAAGCACATAACATTTTTCTATCTAAAATGATTTTCCTTGTTTTGGGGGTCCGGGAGCCAAGGATACAAGACTGTTCTTTCTGGTTTATCACCACGTGAAATTCAGCCAGAGAGTTCAGGTGGAGGGCATTGGAAGTGTTGTGAGAAAGCATAGGCGTGGAAATCTCTCATTGCACGAGCAACTGACTTTTTCACAGACACAGAGGTAGAACATTTCAATCCTTCCCCACTCCACCCTGTACTCTTGTGGGATTTAAGAAATTCCAGCTCTACTTTTCTACACAGGCCTGGTGTAGTTCATGCTGGTGCAAAATTGGACACAAGGGGGCACCGGAGTGCCACAGATTTTGCCCTGGGACCTTTCTACATGTACAAATTCCCATCAACAGAGACCAGGAAACTCTGGCCCTTCCGGAGCATTCTTCTTACCAGGCTTACTTGACCGAGGCATTACCATGGTGGTTGGAGTCTTAAAACATCGCCCACAGTTTCTGTTTGCCCAAGTGTGCATCTTCGTGCCAGTTTGAAAGTGCTCCCTCATGGTGGTTGAAGTACCATATTAAGCTGCTGCTGCTTCTCTTTTTTTGTTTTCTTTAATTCAACACTGAATGGTGTTTTTTTTTTGTTTTTTTTTTTTTAGAGAAAATGCTACAAAAATCCATTTGAGAGGAAACTCTCTCAATTTAAAAAATGATAGTATACTTTCTAACAATACACTGCAAGTATTGGTGTCCTGATTTTCTCAAAAAGGAAATTATTTTTCTTTTTAATCTGTCTGCTTGCCAAAGGAGACAGTCATTTGTTGACTTATTTCCTGTGCTTTGTCTTTCTTCTTTACCTGAAAAGTGAAGAATTGGCAGGGTTCTTACCACAATGTGAAGAACCATGGGATAATTCATGAGGCAACAATAAAGTTGTATGTTAGTTTCTCTCACTTAAAAGAAGATGGGGAATTTGACTATTGATTTCAAATTTTCTCTGTCTGGGCAGGAGAGCTAGCATTTTATTAAATGCAGTCAATTTGTGGTAAAATATTCTTTTTATTTTTCAAGATAGATTGCTGATTTACTTTAGAATGGTGTGAAAATAAGGCTGTACCTGCTGAGTGCTGAAGAGAAGCGTTTATTTGCTTTATTGATTTGGTCCATTTTTGTGAGATGTTTTCCATGTATTTTTCATTTGGCTACAAAATGTATCCACAAATGGTCGTGGCTGCTATAAAGCTTCATTATCCTGGAGAACAGCTACAAAAAGAGACTTTGGAATTTGCAAATGATTTTTTTGTTGCTGGGGAAGTCTTTTGTTGGGAGAAGCACTGTCCCTTAGGTATAGACAGGTGTAACGGCAACCTCTGTACTTCTTGGTGATCTTGGCTGGTTTAGTCCTATTACAATTTGAGAGTATGAGTGAAATAAAAGTTTTGCCTTCCAAGCTAGGACCCTCAGGTCATTGTTAAGTAAGAAGCCTGGTCGATCGCAGGTACTGACATCAATTCAAGGGAGGTTAAGCTTTCAAATATGATCCTTCTGACCTTGACTTCGTTATTTTCTGTCAGAGGGTAAAAGCTTCCTCTTTAAAAACAAAATGACTGTACTGCTTCCGATTTAAAAATTATTTATGTATTAAAAAGATAGTCTCTTTGAAGACCAGTTATGACAAGCAAGAAGAATGCCTAATCCATAGCATTAAGTGGAAAAGTTTGATGCATATGCTGTCTATAATATGTAAAATGTATGTATGTTTGGAAACCGGACGATGTGGAAAAATAATATAGGTTCTTTTGTAGGGTAGGGATAATAGATGGCTTTTTTTTTTTTTTTTGCGGTGCGCGGGCCTCTCACTGTTGTGGCCTCTCCTGTTGCGGAGCACAGGCTCCAGACGCGCAGGCTCAGCGGCCATGGTTCATGGGCCCAGCCGCTCTGTGGCATGTGGGATCTTCCCGGACCGGGGCACGAACTCGTGTCCCCTGCATCGGCAGGCGGACTCTCAACCACTGCGCCACCAGGGAAGCCCAATAGGTGGCTTTTTAACATTTTTTGATCCTGTTAATTTTATAACCTTATTTATGGGAAAGAAGAGGCATTGGATACTTTTGTAAAATGGTGACTCCTTTGGGTGATCGGGACAAGTTATTTCATCATTTTCTGGTTTTCTGAGTTAAAATCTTTGGACTGTTGGATTTTTTCAAATGATGCCTGATTCCATGGAAGATGACCACTTCCACTTTCTTTATATAGAAAGAGTGAGATTTTTAGATGTAGACTGGAAAGGTGAAACACAACTTTTGCTAAAATTCAAATCATGTATACCAGCCTTCTAATTTTGACAGAATACTGAGGGTCTATTGGCACTTTTGATTTCTTCGCTAATCAGGTGGAGAAAATGCACTGGATAAATTCTAAATTACACGAAAGATAGTATATTCAACTATACTAAAAATAATATATTTAAGCTATTCACATATATGTATCTGTATGTATATGTGTGTGTGTGTATATATATATACACACACACACACACACCATGTTTATAGGGTTTTTTTAGGAGAAAACAGTTTTATTGTACAATTAGTTCATATACATATGAGGTCATTTAACTCTCTTCAGCTTCTAGTCATGCATAGAAGGATAGCTAAAGATAGCAGATCCAACCTATTTCATTTCCTATGTGCGCCTAAAGGCACTACTGGATTTTGGCAGAGAAAATCAACTCAAATATAAGGATGTAGGCACGTTGGTTTCCAGACCAGAGGAAGAAGTTAAAGTTGTTTTGGATAGAGGTGGGTGGGAAGTACGCTCTCTTTGGAGCCACATTGGGAGCTTAAATACTTTTCTAGGAGCCTTTCCAAATTTAATTATTTTTGTACTTAGTGTTTCAAATTTCAACTAATTCCAGTTATCTTGGTTTCAATACAGGCATATGGGTCCCCCCATTTCCTGCAACTCGTAACTGTGCTTGTTTGGGGAAAGGAGGTTTCTAAGGTGGGATTTATTTTCATGGTGGTTGTGTCTGCTTTCACTGTGCACGTTTTTAGGCCGCGTTTGTGAGAGCAGCCCAGGAAACTTCGCTTATCTTTGGCTAAAAGGCAACACTTAAAGGTGGGCTCTTGGATGGCAGAGGAGGAAGTGGTGAAAGAAATATATAAGAAAGTAATCTTGGAACAAAATCCTTGCCAATTTGTCAATTCTTGCATTGTTGAAAAAAAATTAAAAATAAAGATTTGAGAATCCTTGATTCCCAGAGCAATACATTTCCACTTCCATCACTGTATTTCATTCTGGGGAGTGATTTGTCCATCGGCATTATGTGACTTATTTATAGTCACATCTGGGTAGGTATTTCTTTACATTCAGCTGCTCTTATTATATACTGAAGGCGTATAATAATACACTTTTCCAGTCTTGCTTCATTGTTATTGGTTTGGGAAGTCCCAGTGTTTTTAAGAAATGGAAATGGTATAGGATTTTTTTCCCATTTAATTTAATTTTTCCTGATGCAGCTTATCATGGATGCTGGCTTCTGTTTGTGGCCCCTATCTCTTTCAAATTCATAAGAAACAGGTTCAAAAATGTTTGCAAAACATTTTGTTTTGCATGGTCTTATAAGCATTTCCTTCAAATTTACTCATAGTTAGCTCCCTAGATATTTATCACCCATATAAGTAGGTAACTCAGCCTCACCTCTATTTCTTTCTTGTTAAAAATATTTTTTTAATGAGAGTTCTCACTGATGGAAGAATACTGATTCCCCTTTCCCAAGTATGCAGATGAAAAGGGGAAATGAACGATTAACTAAGCTTTTCACTTCTCTACAGATGTATTGGTATTCTGCTGGCATAGCCTGAGTGTGTGTGTGTGTGTGTGTGTGTGTGTGTGTGTGTACAGGTCGATGTTGTAACACTCCAGTTCCAGGTAGAAATTGGTGAGGTCAATTCTGGGATGGTGTGTAGGTGGGCATGTGTGGCTTTGGCTGGTCACCAAGATGCTCAGTTATCCTTATGGGTTCAGGTGTGCTGGGAAGGAAGGTGGGGCTATAAAGTGCCAATGGCACCTGCCCACAAATTCCAATGACCAGTAAAGGGAATGGCTGCTCTTCTGGGACAATACTTGTGGTCTCACAGCAGATCTGACATTATTCCATGCCTCTTGGAAAAGAGACTCAGTTTGTGTCAAATTGTTCTTCACATCTCCTCGAAAGAACTCTGTTGTATAGCATTCCTGGAGATATTTCTATTTGTCTACAGCAGTGACTGCCTTTAAGTGGTAAGGAAAAGTGATCCCCACACAGGAGTTAGTAAACCAAAGGTATTTGAGACTTTAGTATTAATGTTATTAAAATTCATTTCTTATACCATGGGCCATATCTAATTTCAGAGATTGATTTTATCAGTGAGAATCAGCAGTATCTTTCCATCTGCAGTCCACTGCTACACAGACACATTCTCTTTTAAATACATTTTTCTCTTAATACTGGGAGTATTATCTGCTGTCTGTATGTGAGTGACATACTCCAAATCCCATCTGCTGATCTACCTTTTGAATATTCCGATGTCCCCCCTTCTTTCCCATTTTTTACTGTTTAGGCCCTCCACAGAGCATCATTGTCCCAGCAGACCTTTTATCCAAGGACTGTTGATCACAGCCTAAGAGCTGTCATCCTATTTGCATTCTGCGGATGCATCATTATTCACAACATTTGATGTCCATAAAAACACATTAAAACTATTTCCTTGAGCAAAAATAATCAGCTCTCTGCTGTACATATCATTTGTATACTCAAATTGTAAAATGTAAATTGATATATAAGAAAATGGTCCATTAACTTTTTCATTAATAACAATAATACATTTTGTACACCAGCAGCAGGAAAATCTTGCCTTTACTTCAGCAACTTGAAGGGTAAATGGGGCCCTCCTTCCTTTGCTTTTATAATTTCACAAAAATGTTGGGTGTCATCAACACAGATTCTTTCATGTATTTTTATTTGTCTTAAAATATGGAACTTTTATTATAAAATTGAAAGTACCCTAATATACAGGGTAAGTGATTTTTTTAAAAAAAGAAAAAGAATTGTTCGCTATTTGCATTTGTCAAAGAAGGCAGGTTTCCACCATGAGCTACATGTAATTGTCTTAAAATGTTTATTATATTTCAGTGCTTAGTTTTATACTTCCATATTACATCTGAAATATTGCCAAAATGTTAGAAAAAGAAGGACATCTTTTATTTTCCTCTGGCCAGAACTTTCATGGAATGCAAATGTATAATCCATTTGAAAATACCAAATAGAACTTTTTGTTATGAGATGTGGACATTTTTATTAAACTTCATTAGGATTTACTTTGATTACTTTTTGTTAGAATTTAGTTCACGCTTTTTATACAAGTGAATACAGAATTAATCATCTGTCTTTTTCTAGATATTAATAATAGTCATATTCTTCCAGGTACAGGATTTAACTCCTATAGTGCCTACATGACCAGTTGTCAAGCTGCAGCATTTGATTAAAACATAGATTAATAATTTGTCTATCACAGATACATCATGCATTAACAGATAAAGAGCATCTGATATTAACTGAGAAATAAAATCTGCCTTCAGTAAATTGCGTAGAAAAATTACACAGTACATTTAAATTACCATTTGCTTAGCAACATGCCCTTGTAGCCATTCCAGCGGGGCTATAAAATGATCGATTTACTTTAATTTTCTACTGAATCCTGAAAAAAAAATGGCTATCAGTAACCTATCCCTTCATCATAGCATGCTGATTCACTCTGTGTATTAAATTTACTGGCAAGGAGCACGACGTTAACAAAAAGTAACAGATAATGTGAACATTTCATGCATAATCTGTAATATGAGATATGTATTAATAGGGAAATTATGATGCATTCAATTATTCTGAAATGCCTTCCAGAGATGTTTTGATTTGGCTGCGCTCTGATAGTAGCGGCACAGCGGGGAGCATCTCAAGTGATGAATAACCTAATCTCCTAATCTCAAAATGGGCACTATTCACAGCTAGCCTGGGAGAAGCTGGTGGAAGAAACCACACTTCACGGCCACGGCCACTAAGAAGAATACAACAAAAACAACAACCCAAACAACAACAACAAAATAACCTGCAGCCCAGCCGGCCACCCTGCCACCAGGCCTTTTAAAAATAAAGAAGTGAAATACACATTTCTAATGAATGCTGTTCGCCCCTGGTGATGGCACAGGGCTACATTCTAATCCGAGAGGCACCTTCCACTCTTCCCAGCCAAACTTACTAGACAAAAGGCTATAAAAATGATTGCACTTGCATTAGTGCTGTTAGGATTCTGGTATTTATGAGACATTATGTATGCACAAGAACCCTTACTAATTTCCCACGTTTCACGCACACCTGGAATGATCTACCCCACATATACATTTTTTTCCTTTTCCTTAGTTTCCAAAGAAAGCCTACTGCAACAGGAAACTGTTCATTTAGTATCCTAAGCCCCATGTTCTCTAAAGCTGCCTGGGTGTAATTAAGCATCTACATTTACTTCTTCGTGTGGGGAACAATGGTCTGGCTCCTTGGAGAGGTCAGGCAGGATTTATTTTATTGTGTACAGAATCTGAGCCATTGAAGTGGCTGTCAAGATAGTAACTGGTCATTCCTTTGCCATTTATGTGGCCCTTTCTATGTAAAACCAGGGCTGTATTTCCCCCCGCCCCCCCGATTTACTTCCCTTTTTTCATGGGATCATTGCTACAAAACTATTAGTTAATACCCTGCTGTAAGGAAAATAAGTCCTGAGGAAAATATGCTATGCATGTATGCCTTCCCCACCCCCAAATTACTTGATTGCAGCAGGCTCACTTTTTGATTAATGCAATTTTGCATAAGGTAATATTACACGAGTGTATTACTTTTCAGTAATTATTCAATGGAGTTAATATGGCAGACTTCTTGAAGAAAAATTAGAACCGTGGCGTCTCATTTCTCTAAATCCCCAGCACTGTTCAGTAGGGTAACAATAATAATTATGTATAAATAAATAAATTTCCTTTATCAATGTTCACTTGGGCTGGAAATAACGGGCAGCCTCACCCCCAATCAGAACACTAACGGCTGTACTTTTTAATTAGCAGTGTTCCGAGGGGCAGAAATGATTTTACGTGCAGTTTCGTTATGCTGCAGTTTGGGAGAGTGACACAGTGATTTGCTATAACAACGATCTTTGCAATTTAATCATCGCGTGAAATTACGTGTGCTATTTTGTTTTCGCTTTCCCCTGCACCTTTGGGTTTGAGCCACTCCAAAAAGGGAGGACCGGCAAGGTTTGTGGTGGTCTCCTTTCCTAAAGCAATTTTATCTCCTCAAGGTCTGATTTCACGTGAGCATCATTTTAAACTCCGGCAAGATGTGGTTCTGTTTAACTAGCCCTTGCTTACAGAGGTCCCATGCCTACTATTATATTTCCTTACCATGATACATACTTTGCAGTGCATTTTTCTCACTAATCATGGTTTAGCAAACAAGGAAGGAGAGGGCCTGTTTTATGAAACTTTCTGATGAGTGATGTTCAGTTTATTTCAGTCTTTAGTCTGCTAGAATGTACAGTTGCTCTGAAGATATAAAAGATTCAGCCGGGTGCCACTGGAGAGCAGAGCAGCATGTCTTTGGCATTGCTTGAGACTTATCTGATTTGGATTTATATACCTCATGGGGAATGGCAAAATATTGGAACAGACGGCTTGATATTTCCGAAGAATATAGTGGGCTTTATTAGCACCAGTTTCGCTCCCTGACTGACGGCTTTCTCAAATTTTTTATCTTATTAATCCGTGCTACTGTATGTAAATGTTATTCCTCTCTGCATACGGAGGCAACCAGCGATTTGTAATAAATGCTTATGAGTGCCTGAGGCTGCACTTAAACTTTAAAACATCTATTATTAAGTTGCAAAAAAACACTGTAATGGACAATAGTGACCTCATAGGAATTTTAAACTCTGGTCTGCTCTTCTGCATTAAAAACAAAAAAAATTTGCCTCAAGTTAGAATTATGAGCAATGCTATTTTAACAGCTGCATTTTGATTATTAAAGTGTGTTTTACAACTGAATTACAATGCTTTTATGGACTCTAGGTGTAAGATTTAAAAAGGTCATTAAACGTAGTCGGGTTTTGTCACAGTAGGTGTCATTGTATACAATGGACACTCCGCAATCTAGTTTATGTCACTGCACTTAGGATTTAAAATAGCATGAAGGAGCGTGTAAGTTTGCTTAGCCATGAAGATGACTATAGATCTCTCAAGGATTTTTGACAGTTTGCAATCTGAGATGACCACTTTCATTATTATTTTATTAATTTGACAAGAAGCCCTACAGATTTTCTGTGTATCACGGATCCATTTGTCCCAGAAATAATTAAAAATGCCAGCCTGGAGCAACAGACAACAGATCCACTTCTGGCAAATCAATGTTCAAAAATGCATTGCTTGTACTGTAGCCAACTCTTGAGTCCTGAAATGTTTCTACATTTTCTCCATCAGATCATATATGTACTCATGGACAGTGGGTATTGACCCTTGCTGTAGGTTTTCCAAATGCAGGACCTTTAAATTGATTTAGCCATCATGTCATATGCTGGATACTATATGTAATGTTTACATCTCTTACTAAACAAATCCAGGGTGAAGTTGCTTTTCCCAGGGCTGCCTCTTCCGTACACAGCTCAGGAAGGCGGTAAATGTGAACTTGAATTTGCCTCGCCTGTACCCTGCCTGTTTGCCACTTATATGTAAATCTTTAATTTTCTTTTCATTAATTTGGTACGATGTTATGTGTGTGACTAGCTAGAGTCCGTGCCATCCGTGGAACTGATTTCTGGGTGCCTGATTGTTGATCAGGATATGGGGATGGAGGTGTGATAAGGAGTATAGAATCCTCAAAATATTTGACAAAATGTCACAAAGGATTGTATTTGCATGTAGTACCGTGGGTAAGACATAATGATTAGTGTGCAGTGCGTTGCTGGCACTGCATATCCCAGCTCGTGCAGATAACATGTCTGCTATACAGCTTTGAATATTGTATATGCACTTTGAACATATCTATGACTAGTAAAGCTGTCATTCTGTTGAAAAATGTAGCTGCACGAATGACAATACTGGTTTAATTTTTTTTTTTTAAAGAGGACACCTTCTAAATAATTATTATCATGCTAATAACATTTGTATTCTTTTGTGTATAATTAAGATCTGCCTGTCTAAGCATGAAATAGGGTTGAAATCGTGAATAAGTATGCTCTCCGTAACCTATTTAGTAAATCAGTTTTAATTTGGCTTTCTGTAGGTTAAATCATAACAATAGCATCCTGTATACAAAAATCCACAATTCTTGGCTGTAAACCATCTTGGAAATATTTAATAGTTAGCAAAGCTTCCCACAAAATTAAAGAAGCCCCGCTTATGAATGTTAAGTACTGAATCAAAAATAATGATTCCACAATGATAGAGGTCATATATTTTAAAAAGTTAACTCTTTGTATCTCAGAATGATAAATACCCAAGCAATTTTATACTTTGACCTCTTTGGCTTTGGCTTGTGAATTTTTTTCTTACGTGATAAAAAATTTAATTGAAGATTCATATTCTACCTATTTCTGAGAGAACTCAAGGCAGCAAACAGGATAAAACACAGTGAAAAATAAGCCATTTCGGTATAAAACATAACAGGTTATGTAATTTGATGATCACAAACTGTTTTGGAATACACCGTGCATTTTTGTTCTCTTAAAATAAGAGTATCTGTTGTTGGTGTCTGGTTTTTTTTTTCTCCTTCTGTAATTTCATGGCTAATACCTAGCCAGGCAATTATGCTAAAAGAAATTATCTTTGTCATTTTGCAAGGTTTATTCTTTATTTTCAAGGTACTTATGGCTTCTGTAACCCAGCAGAGTCTGTCTTCCCCATCCCGAGTGTAACCATTTGCATGCTGTGATTTATAAGGTTATTGGAAAACACCTCCATTTATCAATTATGAGAGAGCACAGACTGCTCGGGAGCAGTTCAAGCAGCATCCCTGGAAAGTGAAACGTTGAAAGGGGTGGGAGGGGAAGAAGGAGGAAAAGAAAAGAGAATGGCAACAGGCGAAAAGGGGGAGTGTGAAGAAGGGGTGGTCAGCGATGCTTCTGCTTTTGTTTCGCTGCTGAGGACAGGTTGCCCTCCTTCCCACAGCTTCCTGGTATTGCGCACACAGGTCCCTGCCGTTTGATTTCTCCATCCATAGTTTTGGTGCTCATACTGGTTGTCTATGAAACTGTATTTTTCAGTCATCAGCAAGTATGTTCTGAGTGCCTCTGCTCTGTGTGAGCTGTGCTTGAGGGCCTGGGGTGTGCAGAGCCCCGTGAGGAATACGAAGGATGTGATTGTGAGGCCGCTGTCATGGGCCAAATAGGATTGTACCAAAGTGCCAAATGCAGAGAAATAAAAGACAACGTGAAATGGATGCTAAGTAAATGAAATCATATTTGTAAAATGGTTTGCATCGTAGTGTCTGACACGTCATAATAGCTTTATAAATGATAGCCAATAATAATGATAATAATGATAATATCATCTCGATGATGATTATTATGATAACATTGGTGCCAATAAGGACTCCAGTGATTGTCACAGGGAAAGAGATTAGAATAGAGCAAGTGTTGCCACCACTTCCAAAGCCCTCGGCATTTGAATGAGCTTTGCACAGTCTATGCTGCTTTGATGGGACCTTCCCTAACACTTGCTCCCTACCTCTCACCCCCACTGTCCCATCTCCCCTAATCATTTTCTCTCTGTGTAGCGTTTACTACAGTCTGATCTACTACCTAATTGGCTGTTGACTGCTTTTTTGGTCTATCTCCCCCCGCACTTGAATGCAAGCTCCAGGAGGACAGGGATCTTTGTCTGTTTTGTTTGTTGCTAAATCCCAAGTGCTTTAAGTGTGTTTGGCACAGCGTAGGCTCTTAATAAATATTTCTTGAATGTCTGATGAATGATTGATGGCTCTCTAACTTGCCTGCCTGCTGCTGTTTCCTGATCTCATGCCTTAGCCACTCCCATCTTGTATATCCTTAGAACAGCACACTTAGGGGCCATTGTGGCCATGCTTCCTGTAGCCAGTCCATGATGCTGGGGAAGGAGAAGGGAGGAGGATTCCAGTGCTGGCTCTGTGATGCATGACAACTGTACACCCCCAGTAAGCTTCTGGGAATGGCTGAAAACTCCAGTTTATGGCCTACTGGTCTCTTTGCCCATTGAAGCCAGTTTCTCCAGACAGGCTTTTTCCTGAGATACTGCTCTGAACAATTCCCTTAAGCAAGCATAGTGGTTAAGTGAAGAGGCTGTGGAATGAGGCAGACCTGGGTTTGATCCTTTCTCCCCACCTCCTAACCCAAGGCACATTCTTAGCCTCCCTAAGCTCCACTTCCTTTTTTATGGAACTCAACTGCCTGCCTCCTGGGTATTTATGAGAAATTAAATAACATGCTATATGAGCTTTGCACAAGGCTGGCAAGCCAGAGCTCAATCAATGGTAGCCAGTGAAATCCTGCCATGACTAATTATTATTACTTTATGATTATTGCTGTTATTATTTATTTTGGCGGCAATCCATTATACTGCATTAAATATTATCTGATATGATCTGTGTTTCACACAGTTCTCTTGCTTTATTTTCTACTCACTTCTTTAAGTTACTTTTTCTCCTATTTTTTTCAAGGATTTAAATTATTAGAAGGATTTATTTTTTAAAAAACTTAAGTAATGAGTTTAGGAGAATATACTGAGATTCAAAATTACACTTGTTTGAGAAATAATAAAGGATTATTTTTTCCCCAAGTTATGATTATTAATAGAAAGAGGAATAAAGTTATGGGATTTGAATGAAGGTCAATGGGGAAAGGAAGGTAGAGGAAGGAATAGTTTTAAACCATTCACCATCTTGGTTTTATTTTTAATTTCCATACACATGAATCATTAAACCTCATTGTGTGTGTATGTTTTTTTTTTAATGGAACCTGATTTTTTTCCTCTTACCTGTATTTTCTTGGAAGTAATGATTATTTGTCATATGAAGAATTAATTAGAAAGGACTACCTATGTTTATATCTATATCTATAAATATAGAGGGTAAATATCTCCAAACTGGAAATTATTTTTCAGAAAAAAACTTAAACATACAAACATAATTAATTTTGACAAAGTGATACGGAGAAGTTGTACTAAACACATTACAAAACTGCAATAATTAAAATGAAAAAATAATTTAGAACTCTACCTCACACAATATGTGAACATACATTTATGATCAATCAAAAAGTTAAATGTAAAAATTAAATCCAGAAGAAATATCTAGATGCAAGATATGGTACCAATTTATAATCTCAGTACAGAGAAAGCCATTTTAGCATAAAAGCAAAGAAAGGAGACATTGAGAAAGATTAAATAGCTCTGATGACATGGAAATTAAAATTTTATTTATGCAAAAAACTGAAAAGGCGAACAAAGGTAAAATTTGGAAAGCTTATAAAAGACAGTGTTACTCTTAATGTTAAAAGTGTTCTTAAAAATCAATAAGAGAGGGGCTTCCCTGGTGGCGCAGTGGTTGGGGGTCCGCCTGCCGATGCAGGGGACGCGGGTTCGTGCCCCGGTCCGGGAGGATCCCGCATGCCGCGGAGTGGCTGGGCCCGTGAGCCATGGCCGCTGGGCTTGCACATCCGGATCCTGTGCTCCACAACGGGAGAGGCCACAGCAGTGAGAGGCGCGCGTACCGCAAAAAAAAAAAAAAAAAAA
>NW_020173955.1:5609052-5622545 GCF_003031525.2 Neophocaena asiaeorientalis asiaeorientalis | reverse complement strand
CCACAAAAAAAAAAAAAAAAAAAAAAAAATCAATAAGAGAAGAATTTTGCTAGAAATATATGCCTATGAACTCAACGTTTTTCCTTTGTCTTCTTAGAAACCTTAAAAAAAAAGCAACATGGAGAAAGGAAAGCAAAAACCTAGCTGGTATTTTTAGATGAACGGGAATACAGACTCTAGAATGTGTGCAAGAGTGGCCAATAGGAAATGTGTTTGCACAGGAACTGTTTGGAGGAACTGTTTGAATATGGAGGAGAGAGAACCAACAGTACCAGGTGCCGTAATTCTCCAATACAAATATACTTCCTGTGGTCAGGGACACACCCTGAGGGAAAATGGTTGGATTCTTCCCTGCAAAGAGGGTTCAAAGATGGGGTTGGGGGCATTGAATGGGGATGTGACAGAGTCCTCCTCCCCTGAAAGCTGATTATGCTGGAGGATACGGGGCCGCCATGGATCATACCCACAAGCCACGTTAGCAGGAGGTTGCCTGGCCTTATCTGACAAGAGATTCTGTGAAAACTAACCAGCCTGGGGCATCTGATTTCTTCACATAGACAGCAACTTCTTACAAACAGCTCTTCCAGAAACCCCCAACTCATACAATACACAGATGCAAATGTAAAAACACAAAACGGATACAGCATACATAAAAAGTAAAATTTTAAAAGGAGGAAAAGAACATCATCCTTTAGTGACCAAAGAGAAATCACTAGAACAATGTTGCTGGGAGAGATGAAAAGTGTGAATAAATGTGATGTCATTCATTAAAGAAAAAAAATCATCTCTTTAGAGAAAAACCACAATGCAGAAATGCAAGAATTCCAGAAAGAATTGGTGAGGGGGCAGAAAGAATGTAAAGTGAGCTGGAAGAGCTGAGGAAAGTAGTAAAAGTAAAATAATGAAATACAGACAAGAAGGTGAAAGGGGAAAAGCATCATAAAGCCAAGAGACACTGTGGAGGCCGTGATAAGGACACAGAGGGTAGAAATAAGATAAGCAAATGAACTGGATATAAAGAAAGAGATAAAAAGGGTCAGAAAGAATATGGTAGACATGGAAGACACGAAAAGGACACCTACCTTGGGTTTATTTGGATTCCTTATGAAAGGAAACACAGTACTAATGAAATGAAACAACTATTTAGAGATAACAATTTGAGAAAATTTTCCAGAAAGGATGAATTTACCTATTGAACGGGTACCAGGGCCAGGAAAATTGACTCATTTCGGTCAACACCAAAAGCATTCTAGCAAAGTTATAGGGCTTGAGCAGTCAGACAAAAAAAAAGACTGTCGTTTTTCAGGGATTAAAAAATCAGTCTGGCCTCAAATTTCTACACGGCAATCATCAATCCCCAAAGATAATACAATTAAATCTGCAAGATACTTGAAGAAAGAAAATACGGGTGAGGCATTTTATAGCTTGTCACACTCTCCTTATGGTATTTAGACTATAAATCAACTGTTTTGAAAATACAAGAAGTCTAGGTATATTCTTACAATGAACGCTTCTAGAGGAAATTACTAGAAAATGAACTTTGAGATAGCAAGAGATAACTTGGAGGAGCACAGCCAAGGGACTGGCAGTGAACATCCCATATATTTAATAGAACTAAGACTAAAACTAACATGGAAAGTAGAGTGACAGCCAGAATGTAAATTTTATAGGTTACTGATTCTCAAACTTTAAGGTACATAAAAATCACCTAGGAATCTGGTTTAAATACAAATTCAGAAACATTAGGTCTGGGTGAGAACTGAGTTTCTATCTTTCTAATTATTCCCAGCTGATGTTGATGCTGCTGGTCTCTGGACCATACTTTGCGTAGCAAGTATGTCGTGGTAAAAATAATACAATAATACAACCAACAAATTAGGAGGGGAAAGTTGAAGGGAAATAAAATATGTGATTATCTGTTCATCTATAGTAGCTGTGAATTAATGAATATTACCTACCACTGATAAATCAACTTGTAGAAATATAACCACTTAGTAGTACAAAGGAAAAGATTAAGAAATACAATACCATTGATCAAAATCAAGTTGGGGAAGAATAGGATGGAATGCTGAGGAAGAGAAAACATGATACTTTTTTCATTGCTCGTAGTAGGAAACTATTTGATACAGCTCCCAAAATCAGAGGACCAAAGATATTTTATACAGATATAGCTATAAAGGTAATCATTAAAACAAATTAAGAACCATATTCATAAATATTATAAGAACTACAAACATGTAAAAGAAAATAGACCACACAGTGAAAGACTGAAAAAACAGTAACTGCAAAGAAACATATGACAGAATCAAGACAAAATATATTTATCATAGCAATAATGTGTCATCTAAAATCAACTATTAAAAGGCTAATGATTTCCATTTGGATCACAGAACAAAACCGTTCAGTCTGTATATCAGGGTTTCTCAGCCTCATCACTATTGACATTTTGAGCTGGATAATTCTTTGGCCAGGTATGTAGGTGGGGGGCTGTCCTGTGCATGGCAGGATGTTTAGCAACATCCCTGGATTATTCCCACTAGATACCTGTAGTACCTCATCACCCACCCTCAGTTATAACAACCAAAAATGTCCATAGACATTGCCAAATAACCCCCTGGTGGGGGGGGGGGCAAAATCATCCCTGATTGGGAGCCACTATTGTATATAGCCCATAATCATGCTCTCTGGGAAAACATTAGAAGGATTCCTGCTTATGTTAGAAATAAGGAAAGAATGCATATATCCAAATGATTTAGAAAAATTGAAAGGATAGGCAAAGACATGCCATGCCAATGTAAACAGAAAAGTTAGATGAAAACATGGTATTAATATCAAACGAGAAAATATTCAGGCCAAAATAATTATGTAAATAAGATGAACAAAGGTCCTTTTTAATGCTGAAGGATGAAATTTGCAATGAATGTATAATTGTTATAATTCTCTATACACTAATACCATAGCATCAACATATAAAAAATATAGGACATGCAAAGAAAGATGGAAACACAATAATATTTCACCTCTTAGAGTCTATGATTAGATGAAGTGAAAAAAAGGAGATATACAGAAGAATGAAATAATAATGTAGATTTATGTGCTGTATATTAAGTTCTGTTTCATAAAAATAGAGAGAAAATGTGATTTTCCAATAACCATGAACCCCTACCCTGATCACATCCTGTGCAACCAAAGAAACCACAGTGGTCTCCAGATGTATAAATAGCAAAGCAAACATTGTCTGATCACAAAGCAAGAAAACTAAAATTGTGAACAAAATCAGTAAATAAAATTCCCTACCTCCTGAAGGCAAATGTCTCAATTCTGGGGTCAAAGTGGAAATGAAACCAAATTTCAGAATATGTAAAAAACTGGTAACTACACTACAGTACCTATGACAGCTGATAGGATATAGCTAAAGCAATGTTCAAAGAAAATTCATAGCCTTAAGTTCTTATGTAAGTAAATAATAAAGACCTCAAAAATCAGTTATCTGATGTAAAAAGGGACAACAAAATGAATGTAAGAAATAAGAAGGAACCACAGAAATTAATAAGTTAAAAAATTGAGCGACAAGGAACAAAAAATATATGGTTAAGCTAGTAGCTGAATTATTAAAGATAAAAGCCTAAAATACAATTCACAAAATAAAGTAGAATAACCACAAAATTGAGGAAAATAAAATATCAGAGACTATATGACTTCTCAATATTTTGCAAATAAATTTTAAAATTTAGGTGCAATAATTTACTTAAATTGACTCTAAAAGAAGTATAAAGCATAAACAGATATTTTTCCATAGAAGAAATAGAACACGTTTTCAGTTATACACCCCTCCCTCTCCACATCCCCCCCACCAAAAAAAAACCCAACCAACCCAGTTCTGATGTTTTTACATGGGAATTACCACTAAACCTCTAAAAAGCAATAGTTCCAATGCTGTTTAAATTTTTCAGATCGTAGGTGAAAAGAAAAGAATTCCAAAGTATTTTAAGAAGTGAGCCTAATACTGATTTAAAAATAGCAACAATAACAACATTTGAATTTACACAAAAAGGAAATGATATACCAATGTTTTCAGACTTAGTTACATTAGCTTCCCTGGGTACCCAGACTGCCCCTTCGTAGAGTCTGATATAATTGGTTGGAGCATGGCGGGAGTGGGTCAGTATTGGTTTTTTGATATTTTTAAAGCTCCCTATTTATTGTAATATGTAGTCAGATTGAGTATTCACTGTTCTAGATCAATGTGTCTCTAGAATATCAATACAAAAATTCTAAATAAATATTAGCATTTGGAATACAGCAACATATTCAAAGAATTATACCATATGACTGGGATATTCAATATTAGGATATCTAATAATATATTAAGAGAAGAAAAATTATACAACCATTTTCACAGACATTAAAAGTCACATTACAAAATTTAATATTCATTCTAAATTTTTAAAACTCAATAGAAAATATATCCATCTCAAACCAAAACTCATCATCATGTTTTCCAGGAACACATTAGAAGCATTCCTACTTTTATTAGAAATAAGGAAAGGATCTCCACCATCCATGTTTATTACTGTACTTGGTGAATTGGCCAATGCAAATAGATGAGAAAGAAATTTTTTAAAAAATTGAAAATGAGAAGGTAAAAGTATTATTAAGCAAATGTATAATTAAATACTTTGAAAACCAAGAAAATCAACTATAATTAATACAACAAAATAATCATTCAGGTGTCAGGATATAAAATTAATATACAAATGTCAATAGTTTTCACATTAATAAACAACAAAATACAAAGTATAATGGGAAAAATAGCTGTTTTACAATGATGATAAAAATAAAATTCGTAGGTATGAGCTTAAGAATAAATGTAAGACTTATATGAAGAAAATTTTTAAATACTTTTGAAGGCCACAAAAGATTGTATAAACAAATGGAAAGGCATAGCATGTCTTGGATAGAAACACTGAACATCATTAAGATGCTAATCCTTCCTGGGTTTACTTATAAATTTAACATGATCCTGATAAAAATATCAAATCTTTCTTTCCCCAAAACTAGACAAGTTGATTGTATAATTCATATGAAAATCAACAAGAATATACAGGAAATTTCTGAAAAAGAAGACCAATGAGGAGGAATTAGGCAGACATAAAAAAATGTGTATAGTATGATATGATTTGTATAGAAGATAAAGAAAAATTATATGTATATATAAGACACACACACAAGTGTGTGTGTGGGGGTGTATGTATGAGTGTGTTTGGATTGCATGCCCATATTGTTGTCCTCTGACAATATAAATAAGAAACAAAGAAGAGTGATAACCTAATTGGGGATATGGTAACTCATCTAATGCAGGATAGAGATGGGAAGGAGATCCTTCATTGGGTACATTTTTATAAATCTTGATATGCGAATCGTGTAATTATATTTATGTATTTCAAAACAGATAAATAATTAAACAAGCAAATAGAAAATAGGCAAAGGACAACAATTTGAAACAAAGAAATTTGAATATCACTGACCAAGAAATACAAATGAAAGCAATGACAATAATGAAACTTCACTGATACTTAACAATATGTTAGCTACTGTGACAAGTACTTTATGTGCATTGTTTAATTTAATCCTCAAACATAATCCCATGACATAGTACACGTATGATTTAAGGAAATCTTTAGTTTTTTGTTCCTTTTCTTTTCCAAATGTCCTAAAATCACTATTTTTCTTTCGTATTTTCAGTAGAGAAGTAGCAAATATTTAAACAGATCTAGATCTTTTTAAGATGTTCTTAACCATCTTGCCACCCAGTTGTACTACATTATTTGCCTGAACACTTCTGAGTTTTTCTATCAAGCCTGTTTGTTTTGTGCGGTTTAAAAAGGTTTAGTGGTTTTTTATTGGTTCGTTATATGTGCTGTCAGATGAGTTCAGAGATGTTATGTGCATGTAGCAGGCTTTATTATTTCAAAACCAGCATTAGAACCATCAAATATCTTTGGAATCATCCACCATATGCAAGACGATCTGCTAGGAGTAGAGAGTGGTGAACTTCAAGAGGATAACTAAAACTATAGATCTGGGTGCCATCAGGGGCAGGTTCATTGGTGGCTTTCTGAACTCATGACATGTGCATTTACCGAAATCCACCCAACTTAACAAGAACAATAGTTAAGATGATAATAATGAGGACTGCTTAGCTGGGAGAGACACTATTGCAGACTTCAAATAAATGGTGACACATCAGAAGCAGAAAAATCATAAAGAACATGATAACTGCTTAACTCTACTCAACCACTTATTAGCTGGATGACTCAGAGAAAATTAACTAATCAAACTAACCAGTCTATACTTCAATGGCTTCACTGATAAAATGAGATAATCATGGCACCTAACTCATAGGGTTATGGTGCAGATTAATATGTATATAAAGCTCTTGGGACACTGCTGAGCATATGGTAAATGCTCAATAAATTAGAGCTATTATCTTTGTTATTATATTAAAATCCGAGCTCTCCCAGACAATTTTTGAAATACTAGTGACTCCAAAGATACTCCATATAAGCAGAGAGGTGCTTATAGAAGGTCAGCCATTTCTGAAAACAATTGACAAATGTGATGGAGTTAAAAGTAGATAGTAGAAAGGATAGAGGGAGAGAAAGGAGAACAGAATAAAAGCATGAAAATTTAATGGCTGTCAGCAGTGTTTATTAAAGTCAATGATGAAGAAAATAACACAGAAGTGACACAGGGATGAAGATACCAAAGATGAGAACAATACTACATTATCAGGGTAAGCAGAATTCATCCACAGGAAACCGTAGAAGAAAGCACAGGGCACCTCTGGTGTGCACATTTGTGCAAGGCCTGGTACACAACTCTTTGCACTTTTCTACTATGATCTTTCAAGGCATAAGATGTCATTATGTGATATTAAGCAGGAATATTTCTAGATGATAATTTGTATAAAAGCATATAATATCTAGGTCTATATCATAAGCTATTATATATGATAGATTCCTATTTTCCTTTAGTAAAAAGAAAAAGACATAAGGATTATAAGAATGTGTACAAACCATGAAAGATAAAATGAGTATCTTCATATAACTTGTAAGGACTAGCCCAGGCAAATTTTGATGGGACTCACTTGGCTCCCCTTGATGTCTTCCAACCTAGACACAGTGGGTCATGGTCAAAAGGAAAGATGGCATTTTGGGCTATTTCAAAGAGTGAGTTCCAGGGCTACTACTAGGATCAATACCCATTCAAACTCCATTCCTATAGCATAAATAGTTACCTCTCCAACAACATCTGTAGTGCTTCCAATAACTAATGTCACTGAGATACACAGGCTTGACTCATGGTTTGTGGACAGCAAGTGGTTAGTCTTGTTATTTGTCAGCACAAACATCTACTAGGAAAATTGTATTATCTCTTCTATAGAGATGAATAAATTGAGTCTGACTAGATTTAAGCAAATCATCCAAAATCACATAGCTAGTAACTTAGGATTGGACTGCAGGCATATTTGACAACAAATCCCTTCTTTTTCACATGTTGGTGCCCAGAAACTAGTGCATGAATTTGTAAAATCCATTTTGATTATCAGAGTCCTATATGTTTTTATCTAACATTTTTTACTGCGTTCCAGCTCTTTGAGCTTTCCAAAAACATAAGTTGTTAATGTCTTTATAAATATAGATGTTTGCTACATATTGAGAGATTTTATAAATACACACACATACACACACATTTTTGTCTCAGCTAAACTGAGTCCCGTCAGCATTTCAGTATGCTCATCTCTCCCATCTTACACACACACACACACACACACACACACACACACACACACACACACACCCCAAACCAAAAATTCCTCCTTCCATCCCATATCTTCTTCAGCTCCTGTTCAACATATCTGCCACACTTCAGAACAAAAATTCTAAAACCAGTTGTCTCTCTGTAACCCAACTATTTCCTTAACTACCACTTGCTGCTCAACCTACTCCAGTTTTTCTTCACTCTGCTAAAAATGTTCTTGTCATGGCCGCACGTTCTCTTCATTTTTGTAAATCTAAAGGCCATTTATAATCCCAGTGTTCTTTGACCTCTCACAATGATTTGATGCTGTTAGCCATTTCTTCTTTCTTAAAATACTCTCTTTTCTCTTGAAATCTGTGCCACCATAGTTGTGACTTTTCCTTTCCCCTCTGTTCCTTCTCAGCCTCTTTGGTGGGCACCTCTCCTTTGTGTCTGTCTTCCCTGGCTCCATTCCGGGTCCTCTTCTTTTCTTTCTCTGCACACCTCCCTGCCTCATCTCAAACATCCCTGTGACTTTGCTGCTGTCTGTGGCTCTGATCCATACTCCTCTCCTGATTTCCAGGCCAGCCCTTTCCACCTGCTTACTCAGCATGTTTTTCTGGCCCTCAATCTCAGATTGCCAAAATTGAATTCAACTTTTTTTTCCCATACTCTAAACCTTCACAACTTCTATATTCCACATTGTGAGGGTGAAGTATATGGAGCACATCACTCAGGAAATCTTATTGAATGAGTTCAAGAAACATTAAGGGTGGAGAACTCACCTTTTTTTTTTCTTCATAGTTCAGTAACGTATACATGGGAAGGGTTGAAGAAATGTTTTGTTAAATAGCATATAATCATTCTTTCCGTGGTCTGTGTGTGGGCCCATTAGGATGACCCTTACATAAAAGCCCACATCTTGAACTTGGTCCATAACCCTCAGTACCCTCGGTGACATTCATGGGTGGATGACCAGCCCTGTGGAGCTCTGAGGTCTGTCTGTACAATGCTGACAGCTTGTTACTGGGCCTGAAATTCAGCAGTCCCAAAGTGTCCCATCAATCTGTAAAGTAGTCCATCAAATAAAATTAGTTCTACCAAGAATTAAGCACAAGCAAAATTATCCAGTCTGGTAAGTTAATGAATTGATAAATGAATAGAAAGACAAAGGAGTCTAAGAAATAGCAAAACAGAGACTGGGAAGATGCCTTTATAAGCAAGTAATACATTGAATATTTTAAAGAAAACATACTATATTTATTGAGGATTTATTTTGTGCCAGAAAATGTTCTATGAATTTAGTATGCAAATTGATTCATTTAATGCTCCCAACAACTTTATGAGATGATTATTCTCATTTTATAGATTAGGAATCCAGTAACAGGGAGCTGAAATAACTTGCCCAAGGTCATACATCTGTGAGTGATAAAGCTTAACAAACATATTGCAGATCAGCTCAGTAAGGAAGGCTTGATCCAATCAAATGATAAATTGGGAAAGAGACTTAAGGCCACAATTCACAAAGGGGAAACACATTAGTAAGTAAATATATGTAACATTGTTCATCTTAGTAAAGAAGAAATACCATATAATAAAACAACACTTTTACTTCTCTTAAATTAAAAGAAAAAGGGGGTGGTGGTGGTGTGTGTGTGAGAGAGAGAGAGAGAGAGCTGAAGGTATCAGGCTCCCTGATTTAAAAGTATACTACAAAGCTAAGGTAACCGAAACAGTAAGGTACTGGCACAAAAATAGACACATAGATCAATGGAACAGAATAGAGAGCCCAGAAGTGAACCCACACTTATATGGGCAATTAATCTATGACAAAGGCAGCAAATGTATACAATGGGGGAAAGCCTACCACTTCAATAAATGGTTTTTGAAAAACTGTACAGCTACCTACAAAAGAATCAAACTGGACTTCAAAATGGATTAAAGACTTAAATGTATGACCCGAAACCATAAAACTTTTAGAAGAAACATAGGCAGTACACTCTTTGACATCAGTCTTAGCCTTATTTTTTTGGATATGTCTCCTCAGGCAAGGGAAACAAAAGCAAAAATAAACAAGTGAGACTCCTTAAACTAAAAAGCTTTTGCATAGGAAAAGAAACTATCAACAAAATGAAGAAGATATTTGCAAGCCATGTAACTAATAAGGGGTTAGTATCCAAAATATACAAAGAAGTCATACAACTCAACATCAGAAAAACAAACAACATAATTTAAAAATGGATAAAGGAACTGAGTAGACATTTTTCCAAAGAGGCCAACAGGCACATGAAAAGATGCTCAACATCACTAATCACCAGGGAAGTGCAAATCAAAACCACAATGAGATATCACCTTACACCTGTCAGAATGGCTATTACAAAAAGGACAACAAATAACAAGTGTTGACAATGATATGGGGAAAAGGGAATCCTTGTGCATTGTTGGTGGGAATGTAAATTGGCACAGCCACTATGGAAAACAGTATGGAAGTTCCCCAAAAAACTGAAAATAAAACTATCATATAAACTAACAATTCCACTCCTGGGTATATATCTGGAAAAAATGAAAACCCTAGTTCAAAAAGATACATGCACCCCAGTATTCATAGCAACACTATTTATGATAGGCAAGATATGGAAGCAACACAAGTGTTCATCAACAGATGAATGGATAGAGAAGATGTGGTATGTGTTTGTATTTATATGTAATGAAATATTACTCAACCATGAAAAAGAATGAAATCTTACCATTTGTGACACCATGGATGGACCTAGAGGGTATTATGCTAATTGAAATAAGTCAGACAAGCAAAGACAAATGCTATATGATTTCACTTATATGTGAAATCTAAAAAACAAATGAACAAACATAACTAAACAGAAACGAGTCATAGATTCAACAAACAAACTTGATGGTTGCCTAAGAGGGGGGGTGGGGGAAGGAGAAAAATAGGTGAGGGATATTAAAAGGTACAAACTTGCAGTTACAAAATAAATGAGTCATGGGTATAAAATATACAGAGTGGGAAGTATAGTCAACTATTATGTAAATTAAGAGAGAAAGAAAGACAGGGAGGGAAAGAGTGAGGGGGTGGGGAGAGAGAGAGAGAAAATGAGAAGGAGAGAAAGAGAAAGAAGTGAGCTCTTGATATTGGCAAGGTTGTGGTGAGATTAGCAGGCTCTCTGGCAGCAGTGTGTGGAAAATGCGAAAATGATAGATCCAGACTTATAGAGTCTTGGGCTTCCCTGGTGGCGCAGTGGTTGAGAGTCCGCCTGCCAATGCAGGGGACACGGGTTCGAGCCCTGGTCCGGGAAGATTCCACATGCTGCGGAGCGGCTGGGCCCGTGAGCCATGGCCGCTGAGCCTGCGCGTCCAGAGCCTGTGCTCCGCAACGGGAGAGGCCACAACAGTGAGAGGCCCGTGTACTGCAAAAAAAAAAAAAAAAAAAAAAAGACTTATAGAGTCTCTTTCTGAGATTTTAGCATGAGAAAATTATTAAAAGAAAAAGCTTCGTGTGCCAAAATGATATTTCAGATAATCTAAATGCCTAGTGATAGAATAACATCATAATTCATGAAATCTGTAGATTACCCAAGCATTAATATCCATTTTGAAGATGTTATAGAAATACAGAAGATGTGTCTGATGCAATGTTAAGTCAAGAGATCTGAATATAAATTTTATCTTTAGTTATTATGTCTATAGTTAATTTTATACTTATAGAACTGAGAGAGGACATAGAAAAATGAAAACAGTTACTGTGTTAATTTTTATATTGGGAGTTTCTTTATTAAATAGCATTATTTCCTTTGTTGTTGTTATAACATTGTTCATGTAATATGTGAAATTCAGAAGTAAACCATTGAGCTAGATGAGCTACAAGGAAGGTTTGTAAACGCTCTGTAGCATTAGTTTGGAATAAGCAAAAAGGCACCATTATGTACTGGGGAAAGCCTGGGGCTTTGAATACAAACAAACTTGTTTTCTGAATCCTGGTTCCAGCATGTGGTTTTAGATCAATCACAGCCAATCTGACCCTTAGTTTTCTCATCGGAAAAACAAAACAAAACCCCACATGCTTAGATTAGTAGTAATATTTAGTTGTTTCTGAGGTGCTCCCTACTATGATTTTCAAAATGCAAAAAGCAAATAAAAACCAAACAAACAAAAAACCCCAAAGCCTGTCAATTCTATCAATTGAAAAAGACTTCATTTGGTAGGCTCTTCTTCAGATCTCGGCATCAGTATCCTCTTTTTTGGTTTTTGAAGCACTAGAAATTATATCCTTTGAGGGAGTGGAGCATTTGCTTTATCCAAGTATTGAAAATAGACTCATTTCTGTCCCCAGCATTATAGTAATCACATCATCTATGTTTGTGGCTGCCAGCATGAGCTATACGGAAGATGTAAGAATAGGATGAACGTTCTGACTTTGTGAGGACCACTCTTCTCATCTTCTGATTTTTGAATCAGAACTTTTGGTTGGAAAGAGTCATACAATAAGCCAAGGGTTTCAAAGGGAAAAGACTACTGTATTATTTGAGAACAGGGAAAGTCTTTCTCTTTGTTATGCTAACTCTTTGCTCTGCAAGTAGAAAAGTGTAATATTCATATCACTGGTGGTACTCGAGGTGATTGTAGGTAGTATATAGCTTTTTAAAAATTTAATAGTTATGTTTTTATTTTAATGTATATTAGAAAAATAGTCACCAGAGTTTGACACACATACTCTAGGAATTATGCAAGATGATCTACTTCAGTACAAAATATGAACTTCTATTTATATTCCTTTCTTAACTTATCCTTGACATTTTTCTCTTTGTCATAACATGAATGATATTTGTACAGTGATACACGTACATTGTTATAAATAGAACAATACATGGCTGAATGTACATGCTCAACATTTTTATTATGGCATATGTAAACTAAAAAACTTAGAGACCACTGTATTAGAGAAATAATGGTTTTCCATTTTTAATGTAATATAAAGTTTCCTTTAAGAATAAAATCATTAGAACAGTTAACATAGAGTAAATAATAGTATAGATAGGAACACAGATATGTCACAACCCAGGATAGTGAGACAAAAATTAATTAAGTTCATACACCCCAGCAGAGAATATTGGATGATAAGAAGGATGGCAGCATTCCTCTGCCATCCATATACTAAAAACACATCCATCTACTAGCCTTTGCCTAAGCTCATAATTTTCTTGGAAAGCCTGTCATCCTGGAAGGGCAAAAGGTCATAACCCTGATCAGAAAAAGGGCAGAGTGGACACTGAGAGCTATTGGTAGAGCAGAATCAAAAGACTAGTGCTGGGTCATAAGGTGCTCATTGCTTCAGGGCTTAGCATCACTTCTATGTAACCTCTGTCAACTAGTTTCAGACCTTGTTTTATATTTAAAGCTCTATTTCATGACTGATATGGAGTGGAGAGAGACTTGAAATTCCTACAGCATAAGGAAAAGATGAGAATAATTCAGTCAGTCAAATATCTTACAGACATCTTTCTTTTTGCAGCCACCTACCCTCAAAAAAGTAAAAGTGCTGCAAGAAAATGAAACCGAAGCTGCTTACAAGGGCAAATTGCAAATAAATCCTAAATGGTATATATATATATATATTTTTTTTTTTTTTTTTTTTTTTTTGGTACGCGGGGCTCTCACTTTTTTGGCCCTTCCCC
>NW_020173955.1:5563127-5608887 GCF_003031525.2 Neophocaena asiaeorientalis asiaeorientalis | reverse complement strand
GCGGACTCTCAACCACTGCGCCATCAGGGAAGCCCTAAATGGTATATTTTTGACACACCAAAAATAAAATAAAATATCTTTCTAAAGTGTCAATTTATAAGTTTGTATCTGTTTTGATTTTTTAAAGGAAAAGCTTTTTTTATTTTTAAAGAAAACAGGCTGTATATCTCACTTAATACATTTGAAGACTAAAATGCTCTAAAAATGTCTTCAGATTTTGATCAAATAGTCTAGTTCTGAATTTATGTAATCCATTGGAGAAAGAAGTAACTACTGCAGAGAATGGACTTGAGGACATGTGGAGGGGGAAGGGTAAGCTGGGACGAAGTGAGAGAATGGCATGGACATATATACACTACCAAATGTAAAATAGATAGCTAGTGTGAAGCAGCCGCATAGCACAGGGAGATCAGCTCTGTGCTTTGTGATCACCTAGAGGAGTGGGATAGGGAGGGTGGGAGGGAGATGCAAGAGGGAGGGGATATGGGGATATATGTATATGTATAGCAGATTCACTTTGTTATACAGCAGAAACTAACACACCATTGTAAAGCAATTACACTCCAATAAAGACGTTTAAAAAAAAAAAAGTAACCACTGCAGTGTGAGAAACATTTTTTCTAAGCCACTTGAATTATGTGAGATCGAGAGAAAATAGGTTGTTGGTTGTTTTTGCCAAATAATTAGCTATTATTAACATGGAAACTCTATGTCAACAAATGGACTGGAAGAACACCACAGTACTTAGGCCAAAGTAAGAAATTGTTGATGGCTGGTTTTTAAGCTCAGGAACATTTTTAAAAACAAGTGACAAAAGCCAGCCCATCTGCATGCTTATGGTTTTGGACTCAGTGTCATTTTTAGTTGTCAGGCTTGTAAGGAAGTTCCTGAGCCTGCATTTTTTTTTTTTTTTTTTGCGGTATGTGGGCCTCTCACTGTTGTGGCCTCTCCCGTTGCGGAGCGCAGGCTCCGGATGCGCAGGCTCAGCGGCCATGGCTCACAGGAGAGGCCGCTCTGTGGGATCTTCCCGGACCAGGGCACAAACCCGTGTCCCCTGCATCGGCAGGTGGACTCCCAACCACTGCACCACCAGGAAAGCCCCTGAGCCTGCATTTTTACCTGACTCCACCGACTCCAACTGCACTACTACATAGCCGTGTATGTTTAGACAGTTACACTTTCCTGCCTAGAATTTACCCACAGTTGTCCCTGATGGGTGTGAATGCAGGGTAAGAGGAAGAAGGACGGGGTGATGTCTGGGGAACTCAAGGTGAACTTCTTCCTTTTTGAGCTCTAGAGACTTCTAGTTACTAGTAAGTGTGACTCACTAAGTACTGACCTTCAATAAATCTGCCTGTTCAGACACATTCTTTTACTTAGATAAAAGAGTTCTAGAAGGGATTTTGAGCTGTCATGAAATTCACCTATACTCATTTTGGTCAGGCCTAACCTGAGCCTCAGATATGTTGGCCCAAGCACTTGGTTCTCATTCCAGTGGCAGACAGCTATCATGCTGAACCTTCACTCTGCTATGGCTTATTTCTTCTTATCTGTCTTTTCAGGATGAAAAACCACTACAGGCCTTTGAAGAATAATTTTTTTATATAGGGGGAAAATACATTGGGGCGACCTCCTTCCTAGGCACTCACTTAAAAATTCCATGATACTGGGCATTTGATTGGTGGACTTAAATGCTATTTGACTGGTTTACATTATGTAAATTGCCTTTCGTTTTTCCTCATTGGTTGGTAATATCTTATAATCCAGCTCATCTTTTTCTTCTTTCTTCATTATTTTCATGTTAGAGAAGCTTGTAGAAACACACAAGCATAAAGATAGTCAAGGCCCTCTTTAAGCCTGGGTTTTTTACAGAGTTTTTCCTGCATCTTATATGAATTCAGCAACTGAGACTGGAGGAAATAAACAGGACATAAAAAGAGGGAGCTGATGTAACAAGGACTTTATGGAATATTATTGTGTTTCTAATAGCTTCATGTGGGTTGAAGGCCATCTGGATGGCATTATGGGAAAAGGGCAGCCTCCTGGAATATTTGGAAGAGAATCAGGTTTATTAGATAATTTGTGCAATGCAATTCAGATTTTGGAACACCTGAAAGTAACAGAGAAGTCAAAGAACTATAGGAGGAAATATTTGATTGTTCAGTGGGTATTCCAGAAATGAATATGGTATTACGGATGAGAGTAGTTGTTATCGTAGAGAGTAGGGAGTTACATTGTTAATATGACTCCCAAAGCCAATATGGAGTTACTCAAAAAAGAAGATAGAATTAGTGTTTATTTCAGGGAAAGTACCATGGCCTTCATAACTGAGGGAAAAATTCGCAGTTTTCCCCTCTTTCCAGAAACAGCATGTTCCTTTCCTTTCTAATGTTCTGTTTACTTTTTTGTTTTTGGCTCATGTTAAAGATGTATTCTGGTTCTGAGAGTTCTTGAATCTTGTACATTGGTTTAGGACAGAAACTATATTTTGATTGAATATGAATTACTTAAATAGGAATACTTTAAAAAATCTGCTCAGGAAGAAATATTAATTTATATTATAGTTTTATTGTTCAGATGATATATAAAATATTATAGACCAGTGTTTGTCAAACACAAGAATGTGACCTCCAAGTTTAGAAACACTAACTTTAGAAACTAAAGTATAGTTTATGACAACAGCTTTCAAATGTAAATTTTTACAAGTTTGGTTTATGTAACTGTTTAAGAGAATCCACATGAAGGCATATAGGGCAATTGTTGTCATTTTTACATTTAGGACATTTTAAGTTATGGGGCAGCAATTCATATTTACCAATAAAATTGAAAGAATATGCCGAACCTCTAGGTAGTAACTTTTTCCCAATGGTGTAGCAAAAACACAAACTCAGTGGCTGTACTTGACTACATAATGGTTAAAATAATAATAATAAATGGTATTTATCTGTAAACTTAACAGTCTATATTGTGTGACACACACACACATATCCCCTAAATGGTAGGTCTCTAAGAAGGTTTTCTTTTAATGTGGGTTTTCAGGAAGGGTCGATCAAGACGGCAGAGTAAGAGGATGTGGAGCTCACCTTCCCCCATGAACACATCAAAAATACATCTACACGTGGAACAATTCTCACTGAAAACTAATTGGAAACTGGGAGAAGGAATGTAAGAAACAGTCTTGGTCTTACAACCAAGGCTGTAAGAAAGATACACATGTAATCAGATAGGAAGGGGAGAAGAGTGGTGGGATTGAGATCTGTTCCCCTGGGAGGAGACTCAGAGGAGAAGGGAGAATACACAGCTGGAGACCCTCCCTGGGGAGTGAGTGTTGAGAGCCACCCCAGTGTTGAGATTGGGCACCCCAGTCCTGGGGTCCTGGGTGGGGAAAATGAGCCTCATTGGCTGAGGAAAACTGGACAGCTACATGTAAAAGAATGATATTAGAACATTTCCTTACACCATACACAAAAATCAACTCAAAATGGATTAAATACCTAAATGTAAGACCTGAATTCATAAAACTCCTAGAAAAAAACATAGGCAGAGCACTCTTTGACATAAACCATAACTATAGTTTTTTGGATCTTTTCCCTAAGGCAAAATAAATAAAAGCAAAAAGAAACAAATAGGACTTAAAACTTGTTGCACAGCAAAGGAAACCATTGACAAAATGAAAAAACAAGCTACGGAATGGGAGAAAATATTTGCAAATGATATGACTGGGAATGGGTTAATATCCAAAATATATAAACAGCTCATACTGCTCAGTATTAAAAAACCAAACAATCCAATCAAAAAATGGGTAGAAGATCTGAATAGACATTTTTCCAATGAAGACATACAGATGGCTACAAGGCACAAGAATAGATACTCAACATCGCTAATTATTAGAAAAATGCAAATCAAAACAACAGTGAGATAGCACTTCACACTTGTCAAAATAGCTGTCATCAAAAAGAGAACAACTATCAAGTGTTGGTGAGGATGTGGAGAAAAGGGAACCCTTGTACACTGTTTGTGGGAATGTAAATTGGTGCAGCCACTGTGGAAAACAGTATGAAGGTTCCTCAAAAAAAACTAAAAATAGAACTATCCCATAATCCAGCAATTCCACTCCTGGGCATGTATCTGAAAAAAATAAAAACAGTAATTCAAAAAGATACATGCAACCAGTATTCACAGCAGCACTATTTACAATAGCCAAGATATGGAAGCAACACAAATGTCCATAAACAGATAAGGGGATAAAGATGTAGTATATATACACACACACACACACACACACACACACACACACACACGGAATATTACTCAGCCATAAAAAAGTATGAAATAATGCCAGCAACATTGATGGACTTGGGGATTGTCACACTGAGTTAAGTAAATCAGACAAAGACAACTATCATATGATATCACTTATATGTGGAATCTAAAGAAATGATACAAATGAATTTATTTACAAATCGGAAATGGAGTCACAGATGTAAAAAACATCTGGTTACCAGGGTGTAAAGGTGGGGTGGGAGAGGGATAAATTGGGAGATTGGGATTGACATATACACACCACTATATATAAGAGATAACTAATAAGGACCTACTGTATAGCACAGGGAACTCGGCTCAATATTCTGTAATGACCCATATGGGAAAAGAATCTAAAAAAAGAGTGGATATATGTATATATACATACATATGTATATGTATTACTGATTCAATTTGCTGTACAGCAGAAAGTAATACAATGTTTTAAATCAACTATACCCCAATAAAAGTTTAAAAATAAATAAAAATAAATAAAATAGACAAATGTATACAGCAAAACAGAAATAGACTCATGGATATAGAAAAAAACCTAGTGGTTACCAGTGACAAGAGGTAAGGGAGGTAAATGGCGAGAGGGAGGGGCAAAATAGGAGTATGGGATTAAGAGATACAAACTACTATGTATAAAATAGACAGGCAACATGTATGTATTGTATAGCACAGGGAATTATAACCCTTATCTTGTAATAACTTTTAATGCAGTATAATTTGTAAAAATACTGAATCACTAGACTGTACACCTGAAACCAATAATATTGTAAATCCACTATACTTCAATAAAAAATTTTTAAATTAAAAAATAAAAATATGGGATCTTATTTTAATTATTTCAACACTTCAGATATGTTTTTGTTTTGATTATATTATGTATATAATTATATAAATATAAAAATTATAAAAATTATATTTTTTCACAAAAAATAATTGTAACTCTGTGGTGACAGATGATGGCTACACTTATATTGATGATAATTTCACAATATATCTAACCATTATGTTTTATACCTGAAACATATAATGTTAATATGTAAAAGGTATCTCAATAAATGTATATATATTTATATAATTATAATATATAATATAACAAAATATATTTTAAAAAAACCCTCTCCAAGACCTATTTTCTATGACCCCTCCTAAAAAGAAAAAAGAATTATTGATAATAACAATTTCTTGTTCCTGTTGGTTTAACTATGTGCTGTTATCTCTATGGAGAAGCAGAGGGGGTAGGGGCAGATGAAATAAATCCACACAGAAGAGATCATCATTAGATGTTAGATTTCTAGAACATGTAGCAGTTGTCCAATTCAGCTACCTCATTTTGACAGAAAGATGATCCAGTGAGATTATGTGATTTATTCCTAGTAGCACAGATAGTAACTTAAGTAAGAACTCATCCCCAAGATTCCTGACTTCTAGTTCTGTGCTATCTAGAGCACAACTATTAGAAGAAATATAAATGCTATTTTTTTATCATAGTAACAATAAGAAAATAGTATTTGGTTGTTATGGATACAGATAACAAATTATCATTTTTGATTTCTAAATTTTCCTTTTTGTTGGGCTACATTAATTAAAAATAGATTTAACTTCCTTTCTTTTTTGTCTTTTTTTTTTTCTTTCAAGTGCTATAATTCAAAATATTATGAAGGTAGGAAATCCTTTTCTGCAGTTGAAGAAAAATATCTCATTTTATAGAGTCATTTAAGATATGAATATTAGGTACTTCCAAGTGAAGAGTGGATATCACTATTTGGGGTGATGTGGAAATGCTTTGGGGGTATCAAACCTGGAGCAGCAGATTTGAAGGGAAATTAACTTTCTCTGTGATGTTCTGCTTCATTTTATGCAATTCCATTCAACTCTTCACCCCTCACCAAGCTCTGCTTTACCCAATTGGACTGTATCATACATCAACTTTTGGGGGGCTTAGTTTTCCACCCACTCAAATGCCAGTCATTGGTGTCAGCCCATTTGTTTCCATGTTACCTTTCACAGAACTCAGCTGCGCCTGTTCTTTCTATTAGAGGCTTTTCTTTTTTTCCCGAAGACAGAATTTCATGCTTAGTCAAAAGAGGTAATGAAAAATAAAAAATCCATTTACCTTTCAGATATATTTCTGTGTTTGTACTCAAAATTGAATATTATTAAGGCATTGTATTTATTAGAGCAAAAATGATTTTTGACTCTCACACTCCATTCTCTCTCGCTTCTTAACATGCCTTTACATTCGAGTCTGTACAAAGAAGGCTGGCAGAGTGAGGGCGTGACCAAGGTAAGGACCTGAGCACGAGAGAGAGGTCAAAATTATCTTCGTCACAAACTATCCTGGTATCTAGCAGGTCACACAAGAGGGAGAGTGAATACAGTTCTAGAAAAACAATGCATTGAATAGTTAATTCAACACAGGCCATATGATGTGATAACTATGAAAACATACTACCTTATCTGCTGTGTAGAGGGAGACTCAAAGGAAAAAGAAAACAGAGTTTTTAAAAAAATAATTGAAAATGTCTACAATATAAATGTCAAAACTACAAGCATTGACATTTAGGGATTTTATATGCGGTTCCTATAGTTCAAGTTTTGAAGAAATAAAATAGCAATGGCTACCTTTTACTGAACACATAGCTTAGTGAGAGCCAGCATTGTACTAAAGCTCTCTAGATATCTCATTTTGTAGTTAGATGATGTCATCATCTTCATTCTGTAGATGAAGACGCTAAGTTTCAGATATGACAAGAGACTCTGCTGAGATTGCACTGCTATTACATGGCAGAGCTGGGAGGTATCTGGGCTGTGTGGTGCCATGGTACCCTCTAAATCCCTCAACAGCTATGTAATGAAGCCTACCAAACCATGGTCCCATGAAATCTGTGTCAGCCATAAAGGACTCACTGATAGTACACATGGAAGCAGGAGATATTTAAAAACCTTTGGGTTAGACATTTTAGGGTCTGAATATATGACAGAATGTTATTATTCTAAAGCCTGGAGAACTGTTAGTGAACTCTTTTTATATCTTGTATCTCTTTCCTATGCATAGAATGCTTGCTTCTTTTTCTAGTCTTCAATGTTAAAACTTTATCCATCTTTCAAAGTCCAGTTTAAGTTAACTCCTTGTATTAAGTCAATCCCAGTCAAAAGCGATTTATTCCTTCCCAGCTCCGGGCATTCAGTTACAATGGGGACTTTCAACTCTATATAGAGTTATGATGTCTGATTGCTCCTATTAGAGGGACTATCTATATAGGTATGGGTCTGTCTAATTAATCTTTATACCTTCTATTGCAAGTGGCTTGCTTCTAACAGAATATCACAACAAATTTGTTGAATGAATGAATGAAAGGAATGGAAATGGAGATAGGAAGGTTGCTGAAGGTTGCTCATATAGTGCTCTGTAGATAATGATGTTGATGAGGATGATGACGGACTAATATTCTACTCTGAGAAAAGAACTGTGAAAACTGCTACATAATCACATTTTACCCTCCCAAGAATCCTGTTAAGAAGAGATTATTATCCCTACTTTACAGATGAGGAAATAGCCTCAAAGAATTAAAATAATATGCCGAAATTCACAGAGCTAATAAGTAACAAAATTAAGACAACCCCGGGTCCATCTGACTTTTCAATTAAAGCATTCATGCCATTAAAATGGATTTTTTCCAATCCCTCTATGTTTACTCCCAAACTTAGGGTTGTACCAAACTTTCCTCATATAAATCCTTAGCCATCTAAAAGATGGTATAACAGAAGAGGGGAAAACCTAGGGCCACTGGATGCACTTGTACAGGATGTGCATGTACTACTCAGGAGGCACCATTTGAAAGACCTCCATGTGAATGGTGCCCCTAGAGGTGTGCAGTGCACAATCTGTACAACTGTACAACATTCATGACACTCTGAAATCTGTGCCTTATTTGAAACAGTTCGCTTTTTCTCCAATCTAAATGAAGATAGTACGTTTCTCCTCTCCACCTCAGGGATTATTTTAGGCAAAAGATATATTCTGAGAGTTCTATGTCTGTATCTTAGCTTTAAATTCTGAAATAAGCACAAAAGGGAACATAACTTGCTGTATTCACTAAGAATCTCATTTACTAAAAAATATTAGTAAGTAATCTGCATAAAAATATCTTAGGTAGTAATTATGCAATTATAATTCTGAAGAAATATTAAAACTATCTTTATTGCCTAAAGCATTAAATCACATTGGTGACCAATATCTCTGACTTTTTTCAATGTTATTCAGTAAGGATTCTAAAGGTGATTTTGATTCATCATAGGTAGGCACTGAAAAATAAATAACCTGGCAGATGTAATGCCACATGACAGATCTGAAAACATGTTCACTTAATCTCTGCCTCACTGTTTCACTCATCTATCTTTTTAAATATTTTCAAAGGCCTCCTCAAAGTCTTAGCTTGAGTTAACACTCTAAGCTCTTGATATTTATTCTTTCATTTAGAAACCATTATCCAAGTCTTGAAAAGAGCCACTTAGCCATTCATCCTGGGAAAGTAAAGACTCATTCTGGTTAGCTTTCAAAAATCCTAACTTTCATTTCATAATTCATTCACATATTGTCATAGTGGAGCAAAATCCATAGCAATACACTTCCATTTTGTGGGCAAGTGTAGTTCTTATTTGCAAGACTGCATAGAGTATCTGGTGCTCACTCAGTAAGGGGTTTAGGTCATGGTTGAAAGTAACCTAGGAACCTATCTTCAATAATTTTTTCTTATCAAAAACTATTGCTGTTCTCCTGCTAAAGCAAAGTTCACCTTGACCAAGTGTTTCCAATTGCCTTCCTCCTGTGCAGGCAGTTGTGTTTTCCTGCTTTTCTAATTTTTATAGCCGTATCCTTTCAGCTTTCTTCACACCGTCTGTTTCTCTATTGCCATTTTCACTTCAGCCCCAATGCCTTTTTGCAGCGTGATACCTTGGTTTCCTAGCCTTTTGCCTATGTGCTCTTTGATACCAGAATTGCTCTGCTCGTTGCCTAGCTGTTCTGTTGCTGCTTTCCACTGTCATCAATTCTCCTTTCTTGTATTGTCTACATTTCCTGTCACTTACACCGTCTACTTTGTCAGTGCATTACCCCTGCCTCTCCTGGAAATAGCTCTTTGTCTAGCCACTGAGCTGCCACTGATAAGGAGATGCTCTCGGTAAATTTAGGATATTGATGTCCTTTGTAGAAACTGATGAAGAGATCTTTATGTTGATCATGGCCAAGTCTTTATTCTAGTCTAGAACTCTCCTCTACTTTTCAAAATAAAATAGCCAGCTAATTTTTGTCAATAATTTCTCGCCAGCTTTCCCACATTACACAAATATAGCATTGAACTAGTCATCTCCCCTAAGCCTGTTCTGTCTTCTGTATTCACTCTCTCCAATGGTATCATCCTGGCTGGAAGCCTGAGGGTAATTCTTAAGTTATCCATTTCCCTCCCTCTCTCCCCACATGCAATAACTTGTGAAATCCTGTTGTAAAATCCAAATCATGCTGTCCTCTCTATTCTCCCTCTTATTGTGCTGGTTCAGGCCTTAGCATCCATTATCCAGCACAATTCATGTCATTTCTTCCAGAGTTGCCTCCCTCAGCATGGTTTTCTTGGCTTCCCCTTATACATGGGATAGAGCACATACTACTTATTATGACTCTCCATTGATACGATCCCTGGTCCTGGTTTCATATCTTGTCGATCAGTGCCTTACTTTTTATGCTCCATGACCACTGTAATCCTGAGTTCACCATATCATCATGCTGGCTCTCTCCTTGGGGACATTGTGATGTTCCTCAGTACAGATTTAGTTTTCTGTTTTTCGCTTGGCACTTGATGTGCAATTTCAATTCGAGAAGACGCGGTCTTTATTCAATTTGGGAAAATCCTCAGCTCTCATCTTTCCCAGTATTGCTTGCCTACCACTCCCTCAGTGCTGTGCTGTTTGGATGCCCATGACTATGTAGTGAAGAACCTCAATCCTCTATGCCTCAGAGCTGCCCTTTCCAGTTTTTATCTTTATGTGCTTCTTTACTGGTTGATGTCTCAATTATATTTTCCATTTCACCAATTCTTTCTGCAGCTAGTATTTGTCTAGAGCTTATCCAATTGGTTGTTTTTCATTTATTTCAAATACTGTGTTTCACATTTCTAAAATTCTAGTTAAGGCTCTTTTCAAAGAGACTACCCATTCTCATTTCTATTTAATCTGTCTTTTAAAATGTCCTAGTCCCTTGTTAGTTGTTTTGATTGTTATTTATATCTTCATTACTTTGAGGATATTAAATGTAATTATTTTAAACCTACTTACCAATTGTTATTTTCACTGTCTCCAGGTGTGTGTTATTCCAATTATTGAATTTACTGGTTTGCTCTTGTAGGTTGTTTTCTCTCATACATTCTGGAATTGGAGTTTCCAGGCTGGTCTTGAGAAGGATTTGTTATATTTTCTTTCTGTCCCTCTGTACTCATCTCTCCTTAGTTAGGCCTTTGAGGTTGCCTCTGTCACAACTATATGTTCACAACTAGATGTTTGGTGGGTGATCTGGCACCTGAGGATGAAAACAGATGCTGCCACTGAGTCAGTTAGGTTGTGAGGCTGTGTCTGCCACTTCTAGCCTCTTAGGTACCAAATTTTATGTAAATAATAGCCCTAGATAGAGCATACCATTGGGAAAAGAGGACTGTGACAGGGAATTCCACTCAAGTAATACTGCTGGCTGCTTCCCCATTCTATCATTCACTCCCCTCCCCAGGAGAGGGGTAACTTATTTGCTTAGAGAGTTTTTGAGATGGAATGAGTATATGTACTTTAGGCTCTTCTGGGCATTTTGGGAGAACTGCCTGCAGACAGGGATGAGAGAATTTTCACCTGCCCTTTGTGCCAAGATATAATCTCTACTCTGCCTTTGCAGAGGAGCCAGCGGTTTTGCATTACTGTCTGTTATTGGGTGGGTAAATTTGTCTAATTCAGGGGACTGTTACCAAGTCCAACTGGCTATGTGGCTAAGCTACACCAGTTTAGCTTTTATCTGTAATAAAGCATACTTTTTTTTTTTTTTTTCGGTACGCGGGCCTCTCACTGTTGTGGCTCTCCTGTTGCGGAGCAACAGGCTCCGGACGCGCAGGCTCAGCGGCCATGGCTCACGGGCCCAGCCGCTCCGCCGCATATGGGATCTTCCCGGACCGGGGCACGAACCCGTGTCCCCTGCATCGGCAGGCGGACTCTCAACCACTGCGCCACCAGGGAAGCCCAAGCCTACATTTTGATCTTTACCTTCCTGACTCTTCTTCCTGTCTTTCTCTCTCTGTCTCTCAGTTGGTTCTGAACTTGAAGAGGAAAAGCGATGCTGTCTACTGAGCTTTCCTGCAATCCAGCAGCTGGTTGTAGCCTTTTTCACTGGCAGGCCCCTGGTTTTAAGCCTGGCTCTAATCATCAGTCTTGTATGAGGCATTCTTAATCTCTGTTTACTCACAGAAGTAGGAATTCCTGGACTCCTCTGCTGGCATCCATAGCCCAAGAACACCCAGACCCACAGCTTCTGGATGAGGCCTGAAAGATTGATATTACTTGTTTGCTTTTAGGCCACAGAAATATCTAATTTGTATTTGAGAGTGGCTATGCCTTTTGGATTTTGTCTATTCACATTTGTATTCAGTTATTTATTTATTGCTACCTTTTAATAGTGGAGAGAATGGCCAGTGCGTGGCTATGGGGTCTTACAATTCCACCTTAGCTGCTCTTCCCTCTATGTGACATGCCTTTGCTTCCCCTGTCTCTTTGTGACCTAATTATCTTTTAAGACTCAGCTTTGGTGCCCTCTTTTTTTAGGAAACTTGCATTGCAGACTTCATTCATAACCCAGAAATGATCCTGTTAGGTGTCTTCCTCATTAGGTTATAAGCCCCTCCAAGGCCAAGATATTCGACATTTTTGTGACTCCAGCGCAGGTCTGGTGCCTGGTACAAAACCATCTTTAATAAATGCTTGTTGATTTATCACTGAAGTAAAGGTACAATTGTGTATTTGCATTGACAGATCATACATAGATTAACGTGTTCAGTTTTTTCTTTTCATTTTCACTGCACTGTTACTTTCATTCCCTTCTCTCCATTCCCAGCAATACTGCCTTAATGTAAGGATTTATCCTATCTGAAAAGCAGCTTGACAAGATTGAGAAAAAACATGGATTTTGCAGTCAAATTGTGTGACTTTGTTCATTTTCTTAACTTCTATGAATATCTATTTTCTTGTCTGCAAAATGGGGCTAGCAAGATACATTTTGCACAGTTTGACAACTTTTAATGGCTAAATCACTGAGTAGGCACTGAACCAATACTTCTTGATCTTGCGTCCCCTCCCCAATCTTCTTGTGTTGATTGATGTAATGATATTCTAACAGAAATACACTTTGTATGAGTTCAGAAATTCCCTATGATCTTGTTTAGCGCCCACAAGCATAATCAGAGGTGGCTGTTCTGAGGCTATCTTGACATGTAGATTAGTCCCCACTTAGGCTTTTTCCTAGTGAAAGAGATAACATACTGCCAACAGGATTCTAAAAGATAATGCATGTTGGAATCTTAAGAGTCGGAAGCTTGAGAATACAACACTTAAACATTATTTCAAATAAGGAGCCCATAACAGAAGAATCCCTGTTATAGCATTATTTCTGTATGGGGAAGTCATGATATAACAAAAAAAAAAGGCAAATTGTATGTACTTGAGGAAGGGCTGAAATGAACTTTTTCAAAACCAGGGGTTGGATATCTTTTTCCCAGTTTCCTTCTGCATAAAAAGACATGGCAGGGATGGTTTTATTTAATTCTTTAATCTTCTTCACGTTGTTGTTTGCTCTCTCTGAGTAGAAATGGGGAATGAAATTCATTTGCTTAATTCACATTAATGTGTTAGAGGAGTGGAATGGGATGAGGTTTGTTCATCCTCATTGCTTCCTTTTTCTGGGCTGGAGGCCATAAGGCACTTGGCTTCTAGAACTCAAGCTGTTCTGTTCTTCAGATATCCCCTGACAATCAGTTTATTGAGTGATCCTGATGTGGCTCCAGGGATGAGATGACAATTACAGACCCACCAGGAAGCAAAAAGGTGGTAAGAACAGCAGTTTCTATACGATGGTGAGGATTCAGGGATTTGTCAGAATATGGGTGTGAGGTGAGAGTGAGAAAAAACGGTGTGTGTGTGTGTGCGCGCGCACACGTGTGTGTGATTTCAGCAGTGAGGATAGGCTAACTTTGATGTTTAGATGTGCTTAACATATGATTCTTCTCAGTAATAAGAATAGTTTTAGGAATAGGAGAAAGAGCTAGAAGGGAGAAAATTTATAAAGAAAGAAAGAGAACTGGAACAGTGGCCCTGAATGAGGCCCGTTCTACTACAGTTAGAAGGCAAGAGCCACTCCTCTTTCTGCAGACACCACACGTGAGTGCAAACATCAGAGTGGAGAAGACGGAACGTGTTTTACTTTGAACATTGAGTTGAAGCCAAACTTCCATCAAGACTGGCTGAAGATTGTTCGGTGTTTAGAATGTCTCTTTTTCATGCAATATGTGTCTCCAAGTGATGATAATTGAGAGGAGGCCAGGGAAGGGGGCCACTGTTTTTCAAGTGATCTGAGGTTTTATTGTTTTCTATGACTAACTGGATGGAATTTGCACTACATAGCAACTTTCAGGGAAACGATATTTTGCTACCAGTTCTATTGGGCATTTAAGAATAGTGAAGGGAAGAAAATCTGGTTGTATTTCTCTTCCCAGTTAGCATATTAGTGAATCTTTTCTGTGCATCCGTCAAGAAAGCAATTTTAAAAATACATAAATAAGCATAGCAGATGGATATGGGGTGTAACCCATTTATATTTGTTTATTTCTTCTTTGCGATCCAATCGTCTCATATGTGATTTAAAATATAAAGAGAAGCTATGACACCTCCATTGCGTTGTTCAGCAAGAAACAATGCCCCAGATTCTCTGAGTTAAAGCTCAAAGTAAATTAAACATATTAGGATCCATCTTTTGAATGAAAGTCCAGTGAGTGGTTTGTTTCATTCTGTATTCCATCTCCTCTTATTTGAGTAGGTTGAGAAAATTAGGTAGGTTTTTTTTTTCTCTTTTAAGAAGAAGACCATCTAATATTACACCATCAAGGTGATATAGAGAAAGTTACATAACACTATTATGTGTGTGTTTTTAAACAGATTATTGCACTTGAAATTGGAATTCAAAATATACTCACTTTCCTCTTTTTTTTTTTTTTGCGGTACGTGGGCCTCTCACTGTTGCGGCCTCTCCCGTTGCGGAGCACAGGCTCCGGATGCGCAGGCTCAACGGCCATGGCTCACGGGCCCAGCCGCTCCGCGGCATGTGGGATCTTCCCGGACTGGGGCACGAACCCGTGTCCCCTGCATCGGCAGGCGCACTCTCAACCACTGCGCCACCAGGGAAGCCCCACTTTCCTCTTTTGATTTCATTTTAATAAATAGTACTTTCTGAGAACTAAAAACAATGTCTAATTTTATGAGAACATTTTGTATAAAATCAGATCCAAGCCCCAGTCCTACTGCTAGTAACTGCACACAGCCTTTTACATAGCTCCTGAGAATATTAAGGCATTCCACACCAAATTCTGTGTTAGAGGCTTTTCAATAGGATTAAATTCGACTCAGAGCAAGGTGGCAAAAATATGTCATCTAGTAGTTATAAAGCAGCATGAGTGCAAATGGACTCCATCCAGTTCTGATGTAAATTATAAACAATTAAAAGTACATGAGTTATAATGCCCAGAGCTGAGAGCTGAGGACATTACTGCACACTTGAGATAACTTTGGGAACTGAAGAAGCAATTGTTTCACAGTATGACATGAAAATAACAGACAATATTTGTGTCGGCAGAGTCAAGCGCAATCTTGTATGTGGCTTTATCATGTAGAGGATTTTTTTTCAGCAAGCTGGCAGGAACATGAATGATGCATAATGCCGGTGGTGAATAGTTTTTGGAATAGATTAGCAGGTGACGTCACAGATAAAGGACTATTTATCACCATAATTTAACACAAGATGCAACACAATGGCTTGATGGATGCATTTTATGGTTTTCAGCCAATCATAATAATGGACCTATTGACTAAAGTTTTATGTGTCCTTTACACATCCTTCATGTTTTAGAAAAAAACAGGGACCATGCTGGGGAAGGATGAGTGATGATTCAGAAAGGGCCAGTCCTTTGTGGAGTATGTTTTTACCACCTCAAGCCTCAGCCTCTAAGGCTCTATGCTCAAACTACCAAAGGCCAAAGGCAGAGCCGATGCTACATTAAAAGCATCTGAGGTGAGAGGTGATGTTTCTCTCCCAAACCAATGAGGTCAGTCAGTAGGAAGCAAAGTCATTTGAGGAGCTGAATTACTGTCACTTCACTGATATTTCTTTCCTAAACAAGGGAAGGGGTGCTGGTTAGGGAGAGTGATACCTCACAGATCTTTCAGAGAATTTCTTAGCTAGTAGGGTCTCAAAAGATGACAAAGGAGGTCAGAAAATACTCCTTTAGAGAAAACTGAAGTAATCATGTCAAATCAGAGAATTTACTTAAAGATGGGGGATATCCTTTGTCTCCTTTTCTTTTTGCTGTAAAATACCCTTAGGGATGGATTTTCTTTCAGTGATCTCCATGGACTTTTTGGCTATCATAAGAGATTGGGGTAATCTCTTCTTATTATTACCTTTAAAATAATTTACTTGAGAGTAGCTGGAAAACCACATGCTCTAACATTCTTTCCTGTGCAAAGAGGAACACAGAGAGTAGAGGGATTGGATATTATGTGATTAATGTTTAATCACTTCTTTCACAGAGAACCAGGGTTCGTAATTTTTTCACTTAAATATAGCAAGCAAGTAAAAATATTACGTACTGCGATGATGGCAATCACCCTGACAATATGTAGTGTCCTCGGTCTCAGAACGTGTACCCATCTCTTACTGATTGCTCTCCCCCTTGTCTGCAAAGTGAGGGTGATAATATTATCACATAGGAAGGTTGAGAGGGTTAACTAGGGTGATGTAGCACAAACAATGAATATATTTTGCATACCTTTTATGTTGATTGCCCAAGTTTTACCACAATTCCCACCAACTTCTATGCTGTGGAACAGGTCTAGAGAGGGAAACATGTGGAACAGAGCTGCTGGGTACCAATCCTGGATCACAGGCGTGATATTTGAAACATCAGGGAAGGTTTAACCTCTGTAAATCTCAGTTTCCACTTTTGTAAAATGGAGTTGACATTAGTAATTGCCTCATCTGACTACTCCGAAAATTAAATATGTTAATGAATGTAAAGGAATTGGCTATAATAAGTAATAAATAAACAGAAGGCATTATTACAATGACTCTTGCTCTTGGATTTTTTTAGGAGGTAGCCTCTTAGTGATGAAGGGACCAGTTCAGCTCTCCTTGTGAATATATATATTTCTTCCAGCTTTATTGAGATATGATTGACATATGACATTGTGTTAAAGATGCACAACATGTTGATTTGATACACTTATTTATTGCAAAAAGATCACCACCATAGCTAACACCTCCATCACATCACATAATTACCTTTTTTTTGTGGTAAGAACATTTAAGGTCTACTCTTTTAGCAACTTGCAAGTGTATAATACCATATGATTAACTATAATCATTATGCTGTATATTAGATCCTCAGAACTTATTATTGTGAATATTTTAACAGCGTAGGTTATATATTTGTATATGCTATTTGTTTTTACTTTTCACTTGCCACAGTCTGAACTGTGAGTGGAATAACATCTATTTATTAAACGGGCTTTTGTGAAGATGGAAACTTTTCTTTATGAATAGTAGACAGAGGAATAAATTCCCTATTTATCTATCTTTCCATTCATCCATCTAAACTTTTTGAAATCATTACTTTATGTAGGGGATCAGATGGCTCAGGAAATTTGTAACCCTTATACTTTCATTGGCAAAGTGCTTTTAAATTAAAAATCTAAAAGCATCTTACCAATATTAGCTCATAGCTCATTAGAATTAACCTAAGATCCTTGGTTCAGTTCAGCCTCGTGATGCTAATTAACAAAAGCATTTCTTATTCTTGTCCTTTGGGTGGCTTGTAAAAATGGTTACCCTTTGTTTCCAAAGAGTCTGTGCATTTGCACCGTAACCAGTTTGTATTCGAACTTCGGTTTCACCAGGAAATATAAAAGTAGACAAAAGTTGCAAGGTAGAAAGAAAAAAGAAACATAAAATAGATATTCAATATGCTGAAGAAAAAAATAACCTGGGCAGGAAATGAGAAATACTGCATGTGGCATCATATAGATGCCAGGATGTTATTGATTATGTTGAGTGTGAAAAAAATTTTAAATCAAATTTGATATTTTAACCCAAGGTGGCATACATAACTCCTCAGACGTAGTGGAGTGAAACTTCATGATACTGGTTTCTGGTTAGGGAAAGCTATACCGATGTTTGAAGAGACACATTGCATGAAACAGGGAGGCACAATGCCAAGAGAAGGTTCTAAGAAATCAGTGAAACTGTATTCTGTTAAAAGTTTAAAAAGAGAGGAATAAAAATAGTATCAGTGGGAGAATGTGGATGCTGCATTCCAGGTATAGGTAATGCAACTGGGTCAGAAACAAGTTGTCTTTGGTGATGGTGGAAGTCGGCTCCTATCATGCAGCTCTCACTCATCTCTGAGTAGAGCGTGTGAAACATTCTCAACTTACCCTACATTTCATTTCATGCCTTGTTGCCAAGCCTTGCCACGTTAAGCCATTTTTATTTTGGGATAGACCAGGGAAAGACCTAGTGAACATGGGTTTCAGCAACACTTTTGGTAGAATCTATGGTCATCTTTGTGAACAAGAGTGGTAAAATGTGGGTAGGATAATAGATGAATATATTTACAATCATTTAGTCACATGCCAAAGAGTGCTACCTGATGAGGCAAAGTTGTCTTTAGGGAATTAACTAGGCTTGTGCTTCTGCCAGTGGTCTTATTTTATTCCATATTTTGAATAATGACTTTGGTAATGGCATAGGTGGCTTCTTGTTTGATTGGTGGATGACAGGAAAAGGCAGGGTAACTCATTTATTTGCCTCCTGATCAAAAAGGTCTCGAACGGTTGCAACCATGGGTCAAATATAATGAAGTAGAACCCAAAATAGATAAATATAAACTTATACATGTAGGACCTCCAGGTCTCTCTGCTTTAGTACATGATACACACAATGAAGCCAGACAGTAGTAGCACCCTTTGTAAAAACTCAACACTCAACTGATTCTGAAAACCCACCGTGTGTCAACACTGTGATGCAACTACTAGAAAAGCTGTGTGATTCATGGACATTTAAGTAGTGTCAGTACCAGTGAGATGACAGATTCTCTGTGCCCCGTGCTGGTCAGGCCAGACTCGGAGCCTTTTGAATGGTTCGTTTTAGAACCCATATTTTTAAAAGGCATTGATGAACTGATATATATCCAGAATTACTGTGTGGGACTATAGAAGGCAGAACATAGGACAGTACTTGTTAAATATAGAGTGGGAGGTGAGAGGTGTAGCCTGATGGAGTTTTGCAGTACTATCAGGAAGACTCTCCTGAAGCTGGATAGGGCTAGAATAGTGGAGAGGGGCCACACCTCTTGTCAGAAATGTTGTAAAGAACTTACGAATATGAATCTGTTCAGGTGCTGGACTAGCAACCGCTGATGTTCTCTCAACTTCAAGATTCTAGAAATCTCACAAAACACAGCATTGAATGAGCCATGGAGGAACAATTTGATATTAAAGAAATGAAGTAAATGGAGAGATCGGTAGGCATGCCAAAAATCCTTGAGCCCAAATCTCTGGTTCTCTGCCAAGTGTTTAACAGTGCCTTTCAACACATCCTGTTTCAAAGCAGTACAAAAAGAAAAAGGTCCTCGGATGGTAATTAGCCTCTGAACTTTAATTTGGAGTTTGAATGAGTTTCTTCACTGTCAAGAGGGGATTTCAGGCTGACACCTGGAGCTATCCTGCATGTTCCAAATCCTCTGGTAGGCTTCAGAGATGACCCCAACTCCCCACTTCATTTGACCTTTACTGAGCCCCTTCTGTTTGCCAAGCCTTGTTTAGGCGTGAGGAATACAAACATTGACCATGAAGACAATCCAGTAGCTCTGTTACATGCAATGTCTCTGAATGTTGCTTTCAGCCATGAACAATAATGTTTTTTGTAAGCAAGAACCTTTTGGGTTGAGGTCATCTTCATTAATGATATCTTTTTTTTTTTCAAATCTAAACAGTGTTGTTTTATTTATTTTTTCCTAAAGAAGCAATACTTCAGTACATTCTTCCATGTCTGGCCTTTGATTTTATTTTGACTTTGATGATTAAGTATAAGTGTTTCAAAGGCCAGAAGCATCTTTGAATCCTCAGAGCTTTGCCACAATTTTGGCACAGCTTAGGTGCTCAATGAATGTGTGTTGGATTTAAACATTTACTGATGATCAGATCAAAGGACATTAAGGAAACATGACAAATAAATACCACAAGTAATGCTGGATTGGATCCTGGGCCAATAAAAGAGCATTAGAGGGACAACTGGTGAAATCTGAAGAAGGTTTGTCCATTAGATAGGGGTTTTGAATTTTAATGTTAATTATCTGATTTTGATAGTTGAACTTTGTCAGTTAGCATTAATTAATATTGTAAATCTATTAATATTTGGGGGATCTGGATGAAAGGTACAGGGGATTCTTTGTATTGTTTTCGCAAATGGTTTGTATGTTTGAAAAAATGAAATAATAAAAATAAAAGAGAAAAATGTTTTTTTGATAATGTCCTCAGTGGTCATTAACAATATAGAATAGGGCAAGATAAATTGCGATTTTTCTAATGCCATTGTATTTATAGGAGAATAGGAAGTGGTCCTGCATCACGCATAAATCATAAGCAGGTTCTAAGGTACTATTGGCAGGCATCACCTGGGATTAATATCAGATCACAGGAAAGTGATAGCCGGGGGGAAGGCCATTTGTCCACCTGAACTTTAAAACTCTGTCAGCCAAACTGATGTGGAGAGAGTTCTCTATTTAATTCTATAGAAAGTAGCCTAAAAGATGACTTCAAGCTGACTAGGATTTAATTTTCAATGCTAACCTTCAATTAATTTGTAACTTTTTTGGCACTCGATTTGCTGGAATGGCTGTAATTATGTTGTTTTCTGAACGGTGAATTCATTCAGGGCATACTCTCCAGACTGTTTATACAGCTGGAAAATAGCAATGGTAATAGATGAGGGGAAAGAAGTTAATAAGGAACTTACTTTAAAAGTTCAGTTATCTGTGTGTGTATTTTTAAGTGTCTCACGAGCCATCATTGGGTAGCTTAAACTAAATTTTTCATGGTCGCCATTTTAAATGAGCTAGTAATAAAATTGCTAGGTGTTTTAATATTTTAAATGCTGTCTTGAATTTGAATGCATACTTGACATGGCAAAGGAGGCAGCTTAATGCCTTTTTAATACTCAGTTCAACATTTGCTGAAGAAAACCATGCTGGTTTTCCATGAAAGAAACCAAGCCTGTGATCTACAAGTTTCTCAGTAACCAGAGCTGCTTTTAGTGTTTTCTGGAATTCTTTCTATGATCAATTCAAACCCAGGCAGGATGTATCACTGCCATATTGATTTTAGCTGATAAGTCATAAAAATTGGCTATCAGATGAATGAGGAAACTTGCAGAGGGTCTTGTGAGTGTTTCAAGACATGCTCTCACAACCTACCTTCTATTTAGACAAAAGAACACTCTGTAACAGTAAAGATTTCTTTTTGATCATAAATGCACACCATGTGGTTTGAAACCCTGTCTTTAACAAATTACTAACTCCAGAGTCACCACTTGGAGTGAGGTTGATTCTTTCACTGCCAGTAAAACACTGACTGCAGTGCCCTTGACCTTGAGTTTCTGGTTCAGAAGGTCTGGGGTGAGGCTGAGAATTTACATTTTTAACAAGTAAATTTTTAATAAGTTCCCTGGTGATGCTATGCTGATGCTGCTGTGGTCCAGGGACCACACTTTGAGAGCCGTCGTTCTAAGACAGAGGTCAGCAAACGATGGCCTATGGGTACCTGGCTGCCTACCTATTTTTGTAAATAAGGGTTTTATTGGAACACAGCTATGTTCATCGTTTACATTTTGTCTGTGGTTGCTTTTGAGTTACTATAGCAGCGTTGAGTGGTTCTAACAGAGACCCGGTGGTCTGCAAAGCCTAAAAGCTTTATTACCCAGCCCTTTACAGAAGAAGTTGGCTGACTCCTGCCCTGAGGTATCTCTCCCGATTCTGCTGTCAGGTGTGACCGATTCTGTTATCAAGTGTGGATGGGGCCAGCCCCCCATTCCCTCCCTGTTACTGGCCTTCCTGCTCCCACCCCTTCTTCGTTTGCAAAGATGGCTCTCAGAAATGGCTCTGCTATTAGCTACTTACCCCTTATTCACTTGTTTCCTCCCCAGAGGGTACTTGCCTCTTTATGATTCTCTCTCCTTACAGGATTAAAAGACCTTCTCCCCAGTGGAATACATTAGCCATATCACAAGCAAAGGGAGAGTTCATTTTGCCGTGGGGGCAGGGGGCTCCAGAGCGGGGAGAAATGCCCCCTTCTTTGTCCCACTGTGAGGCAGGCCCCTTGCATGGACGGCTTCCTCTGCCAAAGTGCACTTAGACAAGAAAAGAGAACTTTTCTTGATTAGTAGCAGCGATTTCTCACTGTGGCCTGATGCTGGGCCTGAGGCCTTTGCCCCAATGCATAAAATCTGTTTTTGACACTGCTACAGGGTTGAAGGAGAAAGGTCAATTTCACAGATGTCTAAATGTTTCTTCTCAACCAAACCAGTCATCAGTCCTGCCATAGGCCCTGGAGGAAGCTTTTATTTCTTGAGGTGGATAACTGGACTGCAGGGTTTCTTGCCATCCAACATTTCTCTACATTTCTTGCTTTGTGGTCTACCCACCCAGATGATTGAATTTGCTCAGATGTTTTACTTCTTGTGCTGTGCCTTTGTACACGGGTCTCTTTCCCCTCATCTGACCTTCCTCTATTCACGTGATTAATTTCTCTGCATCCTTCGTTTAAGCATTTGTTCCACCAGGAGGCCTTCCCTGCTTCCCTTACGGATGTCCACTTGACCTTACTTGTATTCCCATGATTCCCCATCACCTCAGCATCATCCAGCTCCCCCATTGTTCTATCATCTCTCATTTGTTTCTGTGAACACGCTCATACCTAGGTCATTACTTATTTCTCTATGCTTCATCCCCAGCACAATGCTAAAATGTGGGTGGTATTCGAAGTTGTGCGTTGAATGAATCATTCAGAGACACACTCACATTGTCCATGTACCCAGAGAAGTACCTTGATAATAAATATGTTGCTGTGATGCCCTCGAAGTAGAATTAACAATCTAGTTATTTCTTCTTCTCCTTGGCCTTGACAGAACTCTCTCTGTTTTACCAATATTTAGGAATGTCATATCTTTGCTGGTGATGGGTTTCCCCATCTGTCAAATGGGTCTAATCCAACCTATTCTTGGATCATCCCAAGATTAGTTAAGGATCCCATGAGAATGATGAGAAGATTTGGAGGGTCATAAGCACTGTGCAAACCTGTGGCATTATTAGACACACATGCTGTAATGGTGCCTTTTAACCTTCTCTTGTCCTGGGATTCATCTTAACCTTAGGAACGCATTCTTCAGTTCTTAAATTGCATAAACAGAGGTGAAGATTCATTCAACTTCCTTTGTTTGGTCTTGGAAAGGAAAGAGGGGGAATGATACATGTTTGTGTTCTGTGCTTCTCAGAATTGTTAGCAAGTGTGTGTGGAGAGAGGACAGCTCTCAAGGCCCTGTATTTTAAACATCTGTTTTTAAACAGTAGCTTTCTTCTTAGAAACATTCATTGCTTTGACATTTGCAGATTTGCTACAGTGGAAGGTCAATAACTGTGCTGTGTTAGAAAGTACATCCTTCTCTGCCTAGTCCCTCTGGGGAGAGGCAATTCATACATCTTTTAAAGCTTGGACCATTGCATTACCCAGGTGGAAGGGTGACTTTTACATCCAGTGAGCGGAATTTTCTCACTTCATCCCAATTATGGAAACACCTGCACTAAGTAGCACTTTGAAAATTATAGCACTTGGTCCTGTATAGACATGTGGGCACATGTCCCTAAATAAGCAGTATCTGCTCTCACAAAATAGGAGTCATTCTTGCCCCCTTTCTAACTTAGGGGCCGCCTGTATCTTAGCCTCATTAGAAAATCCTGATTCCCTTTAGTCCCTGTGCTCCCTCCTTAGTCATTCATTTACTCATTCATGCAACAATAATTTATTAAATTCTGACGATCTGCCAGGGGCTGAACCAAGTGCTGGGGATAAAACTCTGTTCTCCCTCATGGATGAGGTTGACGGTCTAACAGGGAAGAGATTGTGCCTATAAACAAGGAGAAATATGATATAATTGAAATAAACACAAAGGGAAATGGAACAAAATGGCAGAACCTGTTTTTAGCTAAGACCTGTAAGGGAGGCTTGCTTCCTATAGGGTATGATTTTTGAACTTCAACTTGAAGAATGAGTTCACTGGTTGCATAAGAGAAAGAAGAGAGAGCATTTAATGTCGAGGATAGACTGTGCAGTCAAAAGGCAGATAGTGTATCTACTCAAGGAAGGATGAGTCGTTCAATATGGCTGGGGTTTTGGGAAGTAGAGTGGAAAGAACAAGAGGCAGAAAAACTAAACAGAAGTTGGAATTTGGAGGACCTTGAATGCTAATGAGTTTGGCTGTTGTTTGTTATTTTATTTTATTTTAAAAAATTTTTATTGGAGTACAGTTGCTTTACAATGTTGTGTTAGTTTCTACTGTATAGCAAAGTCAATCAGCTATACCCTCTTTTTTGGACTTCCTTCCCATTTAGGTCACCACAGAGCATTGAGTAGAGTTCCCTGTGCTATACAGTAGGTTCTCTAGTTAATCTATTTTATACATAGTGTCAACAGTGTATATATGTCAATCCCAATCTCCCACTTCATCCCACCTCCACTTTCCCCTTTGGTATCCATACATTTGTTCTTTACGTCTGTGTCTCTATTTCTGCTTTGTAAATAAGATCGTCTATACCAATTTTTTCAGATTCCGCATGTATGTATTAACATACGATATTTGTTTTTCTCTTTCTGACGTACTTCATTCTGTATGACCGACTATAGGTCCATCTACGTCTCTACAAATGACCCAATTTAGTTCCTTCTTATGGCTGAGTAATAGTCCATTGTATATATGTACCACATGTTCTTTATCCATTCCTCTGTCAATGGCATTTAGGTTGCTTCCATGTCCTGGCTATTGTAAATAGCACTGCAGTGAACATTGGGGTGCATGTGTCTTTTTGAATTATGGTTTTCTCTGGATATATGCCCAGTAGTGGGGTTGCTGGGTCACATGGTAGTTCTATATTTAGTTTTTTAAGGAACCTCCATACTGTTCTCCATAGTGGCTGTATCAATTTACATTCCCACCAACAGTGCAAGAGGGTTCCCTTTTCTCCACACTCTCTCCAGCATTTATTGTTTGTAGATTTTGTGATGATGGCCATTCTGACCAGTGTGAGATGATAATCTAATTGTAGTTTTGGTTTGCATTTCTCTAATGATTAGTGATGTTGAGCATTTTTTCATGTGTTTGTTGGCCATCTGTATGTCTTCTTTGGAGAAATATCTATTTAGGTCTTCTGCCCATTTTTGGATTGGGCTCTTTGTTTTTTTGATATTGAGCTGCATGAGCTGTTTGTGTATTTCAGAGATTAATCCTTTGTCAGTTGCTTCATTTGCAAATATTTTCTCCCATTCTGAGGGTTGTCTCTTCATCTTGTTTCTGGTTTCCTTTGCTGTGCAAAAGCTTTTACGTTTCATTAGGTCCCGTTTATTTTTGGTTTTATTCTCATTACTCTAGAAGGTGGATCAAAAAAAATCTTGCTGCAATTTATGTCAAAGAGTGTTCTGCCTATGTTTTCCTCTAAGAGATTTATAGTGTCTGCCTTACATTTAGGTCTTTAATCCATTCTGAGTTTATTATTGTGTATGGTGTTAGGGAGTGTTCTAATTTCATTCTTTTATACCATATTAACAAATTGAAGGATGAAAACCATACGGTCATGTCAAGAGTTGCAGAAAAAGCTTTCGACAAAATTCAACACTCATTTATGATAAACACTCTCTAGAAAGTGTGCATAGAGGGAACCTATCTCAATATAATAAAGGCCATATATGACAAACCCACAGCAAACATTATTCTCAATGATGAAAAACTGAAAGCATTTCCTCTAAAATCAGGAACAAGACCAGGGTGCCCACTCTTGCCACTGTTATTCAACACAGTTTTGGAAGTCCTAGCCATGGAAATCAGAGAAGAAAAAGAAATAACAGGAATCCAAGTTGGAAAAGAAGAAGTAAAACCGTCACTGTTTGCAGGTGACATGATACGATGCATAGAGAATCCTAAAGATGCCACCAGGAAATTACTAGAGCTAATCAATGAATTTGGTAAAGTCACCAGATACAAAATTAATACACAGAAATCTCTTGCATTCCTATACACTAACAACAAAAGATCAGAAAGGGAAATTAAGGAAACAATCCCATAAAAAAAAAAAAAACAGAGCTGGAGGAATCAGGCTCCCTGACTTCAGACTATACTACAAAGCTACAGTAATCAAGACAGTGTGGTACTGGCACAAAAACAGAAATATGGATCAATGGAACAGGATAGAAAGCCCAGAGATAAACCCACGCACCTGTTGTCACCTAACAAAGGAAGCTAGAATACACAATGGAACAAAGAAAGCCTCTTTAATAACTGGTGCTGGAAAAACTGGACAGCTACATGGCTGTTGTTCTTTAGACAAGGGAAAAACATTGAGAAATTTTGAGCTTCTTCATTACAAAAAATATGTGTATTTCGTGTGGGACTAGTGCATCCAAATACCTTGGAATCCTTCTGGGCATAGACTAGTCCTAGTAACATTGGGAACTGGTCTCTTAATCTTTCTTCTTATTGCCAAATCTCTCCAGATGAGTTTTAGTGCGTGATATCTGACTTTTTTCCTGAGGTTCGCATTGTTAAGATGAGTTCTTGCCATTCTCCTCTTTAGGAGATGAATACCTTAATGCCCTTGCACTTTACCTATTCACTTTAAGTACACTTTGGTGTGAAACAAAATCAGAGGGTATTTGGGGGTATAGATTAATAGTGCTCACTGCCTTCAGTTATCCTCTTTGTCCTGGGAACACAGAAAGTTTTCACAGCTTCCCTTGGCACTAAGTTTGATCCACATACTAGTTCTGGTCAATGGGTTATGAAGATAAATGACTATGTATAAATTCTGAGTAAAGTATTTTAAACTGGTATAAGTTGTCCATGTTTCTCCCCTTCCTGACACAACACTGGTAGACCCATGTTAATATGGCAATGTCAAAAGATGGCGAGAACCTTCCTCAGCTGGATCCCTGAGTGACTATGTGGAACAAAGTGATCTGCTTCTTGCTGAAGCAAGAACCAGGAATAAACCTTTGCTGTGTTACAGCAATGAGATTTTAAAATAAATGTGACCCCACAACTGGTGGAAATCCAGGATTTGTGGGCCCTGAAACTTTTACAATTTGAGGGGTGGATGTTTTTACAAAAACAGAACACAAAAATATCTTACTGTTGCAAATTCAACAAAACCAATGAAAACTCATTGCTAGGGTCCTCCCAGGACCTTGGCAGAGATCTGGATAGCTGAGCGGCCCTGAAACTTAAGTCTCATTAGCTTCACAGTAAATCAGCTTCTCCCCACAGCACAGCCTCCTCTGATCTACTTTCCTAGAAACAATTCCACCCAGCCTTTATGTTTCATCATGGAAGGAAAAGCTTTGTTCCCTGATAGAGAAATTTATTAAGCCCTGTAAAGGTAGGGGAGGTTTTGGAGGAGGACTGGTGAATATTCCTATTCCCCTGAAATCATCACTATCGTAACCTACACACATCCCTACCTATGTATCAGCCCAGTAACACACTTTGCCCCTTTGAAAATGAGCATATACACTTTTGCAATTGGAGGGGTAGCCTACCAAACACCCCAGCTTTACTTCCACTAGCTTTGAGAATTTGCAAATTTCTAGCTGAAATTCTCTATGATTGACTGATTGATCAACTGATGTATCTATTTATTAATTCTTTTTTTAAACAAATATTTGTTTTGGATACTATTCTGTTTGCTGGGGATATCATGATGAACGATATATATGTGGTAACTGCACTCTTTACAGTTAAAAATCTAGCCAGTTCCTTGATCCATTACTGTCAGAATATATGGAGCCTCAGTTAATTCTTTCTGATCTTTGGGATAAGATTGTCCTAAGCTAAATGGGTTGAATGACCTTTGCCCCTTTCCTACCTCCCATTTGAGGCATGCAGAGAAAGTGAATTCGGTCATTGACGAAAAATTGTTATAGCCTCAGGAAGAAAAGTGCTATTTAAATCCAAACCATTAGCACCAATAAATCTAATAATAGACATATAAATTCATAATGCATTTGAATAACTCTAAAATAAATATGTGTGGTGATTAAGTGATGCCATAATTGGAACTCTGTAGGTGGAAGTGGGATGAGAGGGAGAGAAAATCACTTTTCTTCTAGTCTTTATTAACCACCCAGATTTGGGAAATGTTACTTGGAAGTGGAATTGTGAGAGCGTCTCTGATTGCAAAGGGCAGGCTAATGTGATTAGCTTCTGTGAGACATTTTTGCAAGGTATACGTTCCTGTCCTTTGAGTCTATTTCTCATTGTTATTATTAAAATTTTTGTTAAATTGCCAAAATCTCATAGTTGTCAAGTAGCTTTATATGGGATAAAGCTAAATGTGGAGCTTGGGTGCACTCAGGTAATCACTGAAATATGAATGGTCGTCATGAATTAGCATTCAGTTTTTCTCAAATTTCAGGCAGTTTGTAGGCAACAGTGCTTCATTCTTGTTGTGTCATACATAAAGGCTCAATACTTACAGATTTTCTGTTTTTAGTGCCAGCCTTTTCCTCCCCCACCCCCGCCAATAAGAGCTAACTTTATGACACGCCCATATTTTAAATGAAAGAAAACATAAATATATGCAAAACTGTCATTGGCTTTTAAGGTATTATATAAGTGATTAAATTTTATCATGAGGAGACAACCAGCTAATGGTTTTAGTGGAACACATAAAACCTCATAAAATACAAAAGTTAAATTGTGTCATATAATGGAAATCGGTTAGAGAAACCAACAGAGTTTCCTTTTCCCCTTGAATAAATTCTAAACAGTCCTTAGAAAATGAATTACCAGACTGCAGATCAGGATGAAATATTTTATAGCCATAAAACTAAAGCTACTTTCAGACCACTTAGTTGGAGGGGAAAAAAAAGGGAAAGCAACTTGTCAACTCAGTTGCAGTGTCATTGCCAATGGCATCGATGCTGGGCTCTGCCTCGATTTTAACAGCTTGACCTTGTTTAGAACAACTGAAGCTGATCGACAGGCCTCACTCACAATCCCCCACCCGTAATAGAAGGTGTAGCCCCTCCGAGAGTGCGTTCGGCTGGAGCTTTGCCAATTGAAGTAATTACATGATGAAACTATTTAACTTTGACTGAAATACTCTCACCAGGTTCTTGCAAACGGTGTGTCTTATATCTTGTCGAAGCAATTTTATATCATGCCTTTAAAGTACAGTAATGGCCCCTTGCATTGACAGAATCCTCGTAAAGGGAGAGGACCAAGACCTGGCTCATGAAGTGGTATTGATTTTCTGAGTTCCTGCTCAAGTTGCCAAAGATACAACAGTGTTGTTAGGGAGAGGAGATGCCTTGGCCTTCAATATCACAGGAGGGTTCCTGGGTAAGCACAGGCATCAGGAGGCCCCGGTGATAAGTAATGTATTTGGGTGATAACTGCCTCTATTACTTGGTTAGTTTTAAAGTGACTCAGCACTTGTTCATCCCAAATGTTCCTCGATATCACCAGTGGCTCTGGCAGACTGTTCTCTATACAAATAATGCCCCGACTCCAAGAAAGTGCCCCTTGAGGGTTCATTTACATGACTGATTTTTTTTAGGCAGATTTTTCTAAATTTTAATCACTAAGGACAAGGAACAGCTTCAACTTCTAGCTAGAGTGATGGCTTCAATTTGTTGCTTAAAGAGCTTAAACGTGTCTGCAGATCCGTAACTATATCTAATACAGGTTAAGTTAGTTTTGAGTCACTTCTGGTAAGTCTGTGTGAAAAAGATTTATAACCTTGAGCATAGCTCTATGGATGTCATTACAGACAGCAAGAGAAAGAAACCAAGCATCCTGATCAGATGCTCGCAAAATATGCATTTCCACCCGACTACATCAGTGCATACGCCTTCATCTTCGCTTTTTTTCAATCTTACGTTGATAAACTGCACAATGTCTAACACTGAATAAAGATGGATCTTTGAGGATTTGCAAGGAAAATTGAAAGTGATATTTTTAATCTGTTGAGAATATGAATATCAATACTCAAAACCGTTTTTTCTTTTTGGTAGTGGTGGGGAGAAGGGTGGGAGGATGCTGTAAAGATATAAGTAATAGGAATGTGGTTATAGTGACTTGGGTTTTGATTGAAACACCTTTTGGAGGAAGCTGAAGACGATGGTCGGAGGTTTGGAACAGTGGAGCCAGAATGAAGTCTCTGGCAGAGAGCCATGCATATGTATCCTGACTCCAGTCCCCACAGGGCCCGCATGAGTATCCTGTGAGACAGAGAGAGGGAGAAGCACGTTTGGTCACTCCTCACTCAAAAGACAGAGAGGGCCAGTCAGAAGAGTGGGGCAACCAACTTCAACCTTTCCCAGTCAACCAAGAAGACGTCGACCCATTAGCTTCTCTTTCCTCCCCTTTTCCAACAAACAGGAGGAGCTGGCAAGTTGGCCATGAGCAGATGCACATGTTGTACACTGCTTCATTTTTAGGGATGTCGCTAAAGTAACAGGGCTTTTTGTTGGAGTAACTCTGTTTGGTGGAGGGGTGCTGTCTGCCTTGTTGTCTTTGTGAGCGGCACCAGTGGAATCATGCAGTCTTCAGCCAACTGGGCAGCGTGTGGTGGTCCTGGAGAGGAGAAGCTAAGAAACGAGAAGAGGGTCCTACCTCAACCTCTTCACCCTCACTTCAGACTCTTAGGGGCCACAGATGGCTCTAGTCTGGGCTGGGGAGAGAACGACTTTGAATCATATTTGAGATGAAAACTTTACAATAAATAGGAATGAGTTTTAAATGAGACAATTCTAACTACCAAACGAGACTGGAGACTTAGGAGAGAGTGAGATGTTAATCAAGAGAAGCAGGGGAAGGGGAGTTGAACAGGGTAGAGTTAGGGAGCAGCTGGAGAAAAAAATTAAACTGTTTCATGTTTACACTGCAATGATTTGCAACTCCTCGATAAACTCGGTACATATAAAATGAAAAGATTACCGCTCTCCTTCCCTGCAGTCTGAGAATGTTTTCTTTCAGGTCAAAATACATATTGATTTTCTCAAGTGTCTAAGAAAAGGTACTTGCCTGGAAATCAGTTTTGCTCGACTTTCTGTTCTCTTTCCAGCAAAGAGGCTTCTCCTAGTCTTGGGCCTGCTGTGTGCCCAGTTTCCACGGATGGACTCTCACCTTTTCCTGTGTCTGATATGTTTTTCTACAAGTTAAGGACTTTACAACCATGATCCTAGTTTACCCAATAGTTGTCTGAGCCTCCATCTCTTACCTGAGTTTTATTTAATCTGACGCCAACGACAAAGTTCCTTGAGGTTCATGTGGAAAGCCCCTCAAGCTAATTGGTTCAAGGAATGTGCTGGAGCAGGACCACTGAGTCCATTGTTGCTTGGTCAGCAGCCCCCCAAGACACTATGTACCTTATTTCAAGAGGAAGGAGGCCTCTTTGACAATCCCAACACCACCCAACACTTACCAATTGGTTGCCGAGGAATGCTGTCGTTCGTGGGTATGATCTTGGTCTTGTTCTAAATGTCCTGTCATTGTAGATGGATGATCTAAGGATAGTTCCGGGTCCATTAGCCTGGGGCAAATGAGGAGGTGCCCTCTGGAACTTGATGGAGGTCAGTTAAGGACAAATAAAAGATAACACTAATTCACATAGTGGGTAATAAAACGAGGGACCTCATTACCCTAAAAGGTGATACTGCAGGAAATATAAATGAATTTTAAAAGGGTTTGGACAAATGTATGAATGATAGATTCATAAATGGTTCTAAAAAGTGGGATGCAGTCAACCTTTAAGGTAGATGTCAGAGAGGATAGTCATGCCTTCTTGGGCACTGCCCCTTAGAGCTTCTTTGGGCAATAAGACCCAGAGTTGAAGGGAACACAGACATGGGTGGTCAGTTTATTCCCAGCTCAGAAACACACAGAATGGTCTAAGGGGAGAGCATTGGCCTTGGAGACACACCACTCTCCAGCTAGTGGCCTTGGGAAAAGTGTCTGAAAACAGAATGGATAATATGTACTATGTACCTTGCACAACTTTGAGGACCAGAAAAACTGTATGTAAAATGTATCCCAAGTCTAATACATGGTATGCACTCAAAAATTGCAAGTATTAATATTATAAGTAAGTCAATGGAAATTAAAATGACGCACTTTGCTACTTTCTAAGCACAGTCCCTTGTGCTGGGCAGGTGACTTCATTACATCACTGGATATTCCATCTGTAGAGCTGCATAGTTTTAGAAGACCATTACCCATGAAATCTTGATGAATGGACAGTGTTTTAAAGAGGTTGATTCTAAGAGCAGCCTCAGGTATTGTGATTTCTTGGTATAATTTCAGGGACTATGGGAAGTTTTAGGTGCCCGCACCCCAGCCTCATACCTCTCCCCCACCCCTTATCTTTTTGCTTAATTTCTTTTCTGGAGGACAAGAATTCCTACAGCTCTGAAAGCTTTCCAAACTCCTCTTTGAGGAAAGAAAAGGTACATTTAATGGAAGTCCCTCTATACCTGCACAACCACTACCACCCTGCCTTAAGAATTTGAACTTTGAGAAGTTTACCAAGAAAAAAAAATCTTTGTGTTGCTAAGAATGGTGAGATTTAGGGGTAGATGATGCTTTTGTGCAGGAAAACACTTTGAGGAGCCCTATTTCTTGAAATGACAAACTCCTTTGTATCTATTATTGAAAAGACTTAAGAGAAAATAATCACATAGTTCTGCATAATTAAAAACACATAACATTTGAGTTTTACAGTGGCAGCCAATAAATGAGAGGGGCAGGGGACTTTTGCCTGGATGTCTAAGGAAAGAAATGACTGGTGAGAGATTTGCTGGGACACGGATGGCCAAGGGACTTTAAGATTAATGATCTTTAGTTTTTAATTTTAGGCTGTTCCTATTTTGTGCTGTGCCATGGTCTGTTATATTCCACCCAAACTATAAATTAAAGTTAGTTGCATGCAATAGCTTTGTCCTGGCAGCGCTTTGGGGAGGCAAAGAGGGTGGAGGAGATGTTGCAACTGGATAAAGGGACTGAGGGAAGCAGAGTTGATTTAGGAGACAGGTTCCTAAGTGGGAAGAAACCAGTGGGAGTGACGAGGAAAGATATCTTTCTCTTCCTGGAAACTTTCAAATATATTGGGGACTGCTGTGCGTGGGATTGGGCTTGAACCGTTTCTTCAGGAAATGTAAAGGAGAATGTGGCCCTAGAAGATAGGAGGGCTTGGGACAATCAGATTATATGGCTGTTGTCAATCAAACTCCATTTAAAAGAACATGTGTTGAAGATCCCAAAGATGGCGGTATGTGTTACTTTTATCTCTGTCAATTATGGAGATCCAGACCAAAGCAAAGAACACTAGTCAAATTAATACTCCCTTCTGTGTGCACAGTGCTTGAAACTTTACAAAACACTTTCACTTCTGTTATTCAGTTGACTCTCCCAATCACTCAGTGAAATAGGTAGCAAATTATGGACATTTTATTTTTCTCCAAATTTAGGTACCCAGACATCCCATCTTTCAAGAGTATATACATTACTGTGTACAGGTAGTGCCTTGGATATTGTTAAGGGTTAAATACCTGACTCCTGGTTGGCTAGAAAATCCACATGGAATGGAATGTTGGTTTTGTTACAGTTTATGAACACTGGTATTCAACATTAATATAGAAAATGTTGAGGGGACATTTGCTGAGCTGAATTCACAGGTCTCTGGTATCTTGGACACACAGAACAATATGTAAAGTAATAGCAAGAATAAACAGCTTAGGAAAAGCAAAGCAAGGTATCTTTGTAATTCCTGAAAAGGATTTACAACCTATATAAACATGAATCATAAACCTGTTGGCAAATAGATCCAGGCTCTTTCAGGAATATGTTTTGTTTATATGTGCGAACTAAAAATTCAGGATAAGAGAGAGGGTCAACAACCAAAAAGAAGTTTCACGTTACTCAGAACACATGATACCACAGTAAATGATTATCCTCATTATTTAGACATTTGATTTTCATTTCCTCCGCACCTGTGCTCACTTTTGAGGGGACAGGGCCTACCAATAATCCCCTCAGAAGTTTTTGGGTTGTATGTCCTGACGGGAGGCCTTCTCCATAAAATAGTGGACAAGTTTATCTGTTAAATTTCAAATTTAGGCCCACTAGGAAGTCAAATTATATCCATCAAGAGGGAGGTGAAGTGATAAGTGAAGATGCCTAACCCAAGCTTTGCTGCCCACTAACCGAGTGGCCTTGAGCAAGTTGTTTATGTTGGTCATTCATTTATTCATTTAATCAGTAGATATTTATTGATTTCCTATCAAATTTAAAACACTCTGTCTGCCACAATGGTCTATATGAAGATGAGAAAGCAAAACCACTTGCCCTCAAATAACTTACCATTTAGCAGACTTGAACTTAACAGGAACCCAAAACAGGAAGAAAGAGCTTAGAACAGCATCTGGCATCCAGTAAATCCTCCAATAAATATATCTAGTGAATAAAAGAAAACAAAAAATAAGAATGCACATATATGTACATCTTTTATGTTGGTGTATATCCATTCAGACTATTTTCTGTGTACATAGAAGCATATATATATAGATGGACTTACACTATGCACACTATTTTACAATATGATTTTTTCCTCCTAATAACGTACATACTAAACATTATTTAACACTAACATTATTTAATACTTTCTTGTAAGTTAAACATTTTAGGGTTTCCAAAAATTTCCTATAGTGAGGAGAATAGCAGAATCAGTGATAAACATCCCTTTCTTTCCCTACCCTCTACAGTTTCGCGGGTCACATTTCACATATCTATCTGTGCACATTTTCGTTAGTCATTTAGCTCTTTTATTTTTATCTTACATAAATAGGATATATATGTATGTATGTTATATACAATGCATATCATGTATGTTTGTGTGTGATATATGTATAACTTCATATATATATGAAGTGTGCTTTTTAAACATTATATTATGGACACCCTTCAGGTCAATGGGACCTAAGTATTATTAATCACATACTATGTCATGATGTGGGGATACAAGTTTATTCAGTCGCCCCCACCTCCCCAATCCTCCATGGGCATTCAGATTATATCTGCTTTTTTTTAATGACTTTAAAACAATTTTCGAAAAAATGTGCTCGAACTGTATGTATCCTTGTAGCCTGATGTTTCTATAGAACAGATTCCCAGAAGAACAATTGAGATAAAGAGTCTGTTTATTTTTAATAAATATTGACAGAGTATTTTCCCCCAAAGCCTAGCAATCCATATTTCACCAGCAATGTATGAGAGGGCACTCTATCCATAGCAGCACAATGCACTGAACTAGGATGAACTTTCAGGCACCCTTTTGCCCTCTCAATCAGGTGCACAGATACCTCTGCCTGACATTCAAGACCCTCCATAATACGAATTCAGTTTAACGTTGGGATATTATTCCTCATTACTGTTCTGTCCTGCAGAAACCCTTCTCTTTAGCCAAAGTGGTTGCATAGTTACTGAAACCAAATGTGTCTTTTCTTATTCCTTCCCCTTTGCTGAAGGCTACTCTTCCATCTCTATTTGGATTTTCCTTCCATTCCACCACCTCTCTCTTTCTGTTAAATTTCTCCCTGTTCTTCAAGCTCTACATTCTTCCTCAGTCTCCCTGAGCCTTCACTAGCTACATACCTCTCCATTCCTGAGCAGACATCATGTTTCATTCATGTCTGTCTTATGGCACTTCTGTATAATGCATTGTATCATATACAGTTCTTTATATACTTGCTTGTTGCTTGTACTAAATAGTAAGACTTTGAAGACAGAGGATCTGTCTCTTCATTAGTATTTTTCATAGTGATGCTTAAACTTTTCAACAAATTGAATTAAGGGGATTAATGAAAGCGATATCGCAGTGTACTTGGTGAATGTAGGGAACAAGGCAGAGGAAGCATTCAAAAATAACGTGTATGTTTCATACTTGAGTTACTGGGAGTAAGGGTGTTCCTTTCTCTAAAAACCAGGAACAAGGGGAGAACATAGCTTGGAGAAGAAGATAATGTAGTTGAGTAGGATTCATTTTTAGGTATGATTGGTACATCTGTGTGACAGTTTAAAATGAGGTGGCTGCATGCAATTCTGACTTTAGAGAAAGTTGGAACTGGGAATACAGATGTAGACTTCTCTCAATTTATTTCATATGCTTTTATTTTGAGGCTGAAATGAAGTAACACATGGATAATAAATAGGAGAAATAATCTTTTTCCGTGTGGGAACACTATCTAAAATGGAATCGACTGGTAAAAAATTGGCCAAAAGATTTCAACCTCTTCGTTATAGGGATCACGGATTTTAGAAGCGTTATTTTCTCACGTAAGGCAAGTTGGTGATGGTCACACTTCTGGTCTATTTTTGTGTGTGTATATATATAAATATTACTCTTAGTTCTGTCCAGAGATGACATTTAGCAACTGACCCATACCTGTACAGTCATTCTAGTTAGCAAAATGTTGAAATCATCCCCTATTGGATATTAAATCATTTCTGCTTCTCATCCCATAAGTGCCCTCTTGTCATCACTCTGGTGGTCCTACCCCTTCTCTTCGAACTACTCTTTCCCTCCTACCGTCCCCTCTCCCCCAACCCCCGATTTTCTCAAGACCTGGCAACTAAAGTGTTAACACCTAACAAGGTAGAGCCCTCCAGGACTCTATTGTAGCTTGGGCTGGTGTCATCTGTGCACAACTGGGTCAGCCTCAGAAGCTTCTCCATAACACCTTTGAATCCACACAAAGCGTGGTTCAGGCTCCTCCTCCCTTATCTGAACAAGGAATTACTCATTTGTCCATTTGAACCTTCTTCATCCACAGAGCATCGTTCAGTCTTGACAGGTCATTAATGCATTAAACCAGAAGTGCAAAAACTAGGGTTTTGGAGAAGAAGAGGTTCATTGGGCATATCATGAAGAGAATTCATCTCAGAGAGGACAGATACACGCAAGTGTGTTTGTTTCAATATTTGCATTTAAAAGCGCTGAAGGCAACTTAATGACTGATCAGATGACGATGGAATCCCATTTGTGAATTTAAATCTGATTTGTTTTAATGTAGTTTTTACCAAGGAAAGCACTGAGGGAGGCTCTGTGCCACTGCTGTTGCTGGTGTTATTTAACCCATCTATTCTTTCTAATAAAAAAGCTGAAGAAATAAAAAACGATTGATCTTTATTTATTGACTTCCTTGTGAGTATAGTTAAAGTTGACACAGATCAATCACAATACAGTTAAATGGATGATATAGTATAACATGACCTGGGATTTCAAGTGGAGTTTTAATTATGAGAACGTTGACATTTTTCTCTATGCAGATTGGGTAGCAATGGGGATTTTCTGATTATTCAGGGACAGTGGTAGTGGTAGTGACACAATTCTTGCCATCTCCACACATTTTTCAGCAAAGTTTCTAGCCCCATTAGGGGGCCAGGGAAAAGGAGAAGGAAAGAGATGTCACACAGCCATTTCTCAAATTTCTCATTAAATCTGTGTTTCACCCTGTTTCTGTTTGGAGATCCTAAGTGAGATTCATATCCAACATTGTTAAGAGGGAGAGAAGTGAGACACACCAGAGGTGGCAAAGCAGCCTGGACAAAGCAGCGGTTCAGTCTTGAGCTCTACTGCACATGTCTGCCCCACAGGCCGTGTCAAAGAGTCATTTTCCCTCTGTCTTCTCCCATCACGTTCCTGTTTCTAACCCATGAAGAAAAAAGTCTCCTTTGGAAAAAGATAATGTTTCCAATGGAAGAGTTCTCATGTCTTCTTTTAGAGTTAACTCAGGACCAAAATGCTCATATAGCAAAGTCATATGGCTAGTAACAGTTCTCTCTGCTCTGCAAGTAAAGATGGTATTAGTTACTCTGATTGGCAGGGCAGATGCAGTGCCTTATCTTTCTCTAACAATGGGAATGCCTTTGTCATGAATCACCCACACATTCTCATATCATTCCCCATTGTAGCTAATATCAAATCTCAGCTGAAATTAAGCAATTGGTGGAAAGCAGTAGCTATAGATCAATGAAGGGGGTCTTTGTGGGGACTGAAGCATAAATGCCTTTGCCTGCTTAGGCTAGTGTCCCAAAGTGGACTTGCCAAGCACCTTGATCTTCCTATGGATGGCTGTTTCAGAGACTGCAGTCCCTATGGCTACTCATATTATTTGTGTGTACAGGTAGATTGGAACTGAAGTATGTATAGCCTCATAGGAGAGAATTATGAATCCTTTATTGTTCATGCATAAAATAGTGCCATGTATGTCTTTTGTATGTGATTTTAATCCCAAAGGTCTCGTGTTTTAAAGTCAATAACAATAACAGAATCTGAGAAAAGTATATGGCCCTGCTTTGATTATATTTAAAACCATAAAATGTTTTTGCTGACGCTTAAAAACATGTTTCGTATCTCGTGCATGGGCTTTTCTCTACCTCATCCCCTCCACAAAATCCAGGGCTGACAGAAACCATCTCTGCTCTCATGTAAAAGTGAGAGAAATAGGGCTGTATCTCAGGGAATAAATTTTCTTTGATTTCCTTTCCTTTTTCAATTGGTCGCCGTTAATTTTAAACTTTCCTGGTGTTTTCCAGGCAATAAGAACAGGAAAGGGAGGGGCCACTGAAGGGGAATTCTGGTCCTTTTTGCAAAGTGTTCCCAACTGGTTGTCCCTTTTGAATGCAGCCTGCCTGCATAAAAAGAGATCACCACCATCTTTTTTTTTTTTTTTTTGCGGTACACGGGCCTCTCACTCTTGTGGCCTCTCCTGTTGTGGAGCGCAGGCTCTGGACGCGCAGGCTCAGCGGCCATGGCTCACAGGCCCAGCCACTCCGCTGCATGTGGGGTCTTCACGGACCGGGGCACGAACCCGTGTCCCCTGCATCGGCAGGCGGACTCTCAACCACTGTGCCACAGGGAAGCCCCACCACCATCTTTTGCATTCAAAGACAATTGATGGTTGGTCCAAATGCAGGAAATAAGGGTCACAGCAATTTCCATAAGGGGCAGAGGTAATGGGATTCTGGCCACTCCTAATGCTGTATGAAAATAGTAAGTATTGTGCAAAAATCAGTTTAAGGTGCACACCTATATCACCAGGAAAGGAGAGCCCCAAACTCTTTGGGGAGACTAGAAATCTAGGATGGCTAACTCATTTTTAGTGGACGGTAGCTTCAAGCTTCTCATTAAAAGGTTTATTGTGAAGGTCACAGTATTTCTCCTGGGTAAGGAGTAAGAGTGAGGAAAATGATTGGAGGGAGAAAAGTGTTTCTTAGGAAATACCATGTTTTAAATAAATTATTTTGGAAAGACTAATTAATTTATTTTGATAAAAGCAACTCTAGTTTCAATACTTGGAGATATTTGAGGATTCCTGCTTCATGTACATATAAAAGGACCTCATAGAAGGCTATCTCTTGTTGGTTTGTGATTTTTCTTTAGATTCCTTTTTTTGATTGAGTGTACATGAACCACTGTTTGCTGTGCATTCATCAAATGTTGATGAATAGTGTATTAATTAGGATTAGGTTCAGCTGCTAGGAACAGGAAAAAAATGGTAGTGGCTTAGGGGAGAAATACATGCTTATTTCTCTTTGACATAATATTCTAGAGGAATGAAGTCTAGGGCTGTATGACAATTCTGTTCTTCCCTGGTCCTTCCAGCTCCCCACTTCACTACTCCTAGACTAGAATACTCAACCTCATGCTCTCCTGTGGCATTGGCAGTGCTGGCAGCAAGGTAGGGGATAAAGAATAGAACGGTGAAGACATCCTTTCTCTCTCTCTCTCTCTCTCTCTGTCTCTCTCTCTCCCTCGCCAGGATTCTTTAAGATGGCAGAGGGGTATTTCCACTTTCATTCCAATGACTGGTACTTAATCACTTGCCCACTCATTACTGCTCAGAGATTGTGAAAGGTAATCTTAATTTTGTGGAGTCCTGGCAGAATATTCTACTACTATGGAAAAATGGGAGAACAGATATTGGGGTACAAGTAGCATTCTCTTTCACAAACCATTTCCCTGATTGAGACACAAAAGCATAGCTGAGGGAGTGTAGCAACGTCCCACTCCTTTCTTCTTCAAGGAATACTTAGGAAAACATGGTAAAACTGCTGAACATACATGTAATTAGCTACAAGAAATGCAAAATAAGTAACCATTCTATTTGTCCTGTGACAATGTAAAATTGTAAATGTCATCAAGAGGGAAGATACTAAGTCAAAGAAGGCCATAAGCTCTTTGGTGCTTAACCAATGAATTTTATTGTACCAGATTGATGTTCTGAACCCCTACCCTAAACGTGTTTGTTTTTTTAATCAGAATTTCCCATGATTATGTAGCTTTGGGCACAAATGTTGTATTCTCTTTCAGTAGTTCCAAGTTGTGGCCGTGGTAATTTGTGGTTTTATTTATGGTATCTGTGATTATTTGAAAAATATCAACATATTTTTGTTTGTTTCTCCCTTGTAATCTTTCAGTGCCTATGTCTCTCCCTCAGTCTCTATCCACTCCTTTTCATCCAGTCTCTTTCACAACTAATTCAGCAACCCTTGTACCATTTTGGATAAACTGGATAAAGGTCATCTGTGGTGTCCCAGAGTCAGGAGAAGCAGCCAAAACAGCAAGAGGATGATCAGGACCATGGACAGCAGCACAATGCTTCATTCCCACTCTAATCCCACATTCCCACAAGAGCTTTGTTTTTGTCTATAAATGTTGCCCTAACCCTGAGGTCACAGAGATCAAGAGAGAGAATCTGGAAGGGGAGAACAATGGAGGAAAAGTCAGGGGTGGCCTACATAGCTCTGTACCCACTCTCCCTGCCCCTCACCCATACTTCACCAACCAGAGTAGTTTCTTTCCTGAACTCTTTCAACCCATAACTAATTTCTAACATCTCCCTCTATTACCATGGAAAGTATAGACCATGGAAAGTATAATAAACTTAAGATGGTATCTCATAACTTGTCCAGACGAAATTTCTTCAACATCTTAATGGTCTTAGCTCTGTTTTCAGTTCAAGTGAATGAACAAAGCATAATTCAAATTATTTGACGTATTACCAGGATTAATTAAGAGGAATGCCTGGACCCCTGAGTCACTGGATCCTATCTAATGCTGCTCACCTAGATGCAACTTTTCCTAATGATTCTGACTCATTCCTTCTTCCTCACACTCATTCTTTAGTGACGCTAGAGGTCAAGTCCTTTATTTTGTAGATGATTAAAGCCCCCCAAAATCATGTCATGAGTTGAACGTCACATGGGAGATTAGTGACACATTTAGGCATGAATTCCTTGTTTTCTGACCCCAGACCCACCACTACTCTAACCTACTCTAGCACATTACTTCTTTGCATGAACATTAATCAGTTATAAGGTGGCTACAAAACACATAGTTTATGGTCACCCTGAAAAAATATCCAGATCAACTACCTCTCAGACAAACTTTGCAAACACATGATAGCTTTAACTCTGTTGTTTCTTACTCTTCCATTTTGTACATATTCCTTTGGAAGTAGAACTCTTTAGTATCACGTTCTGTCTGTTCTGAAGGAGCAACCTACTCCATCTGCTTGGGCTTAGCAGCTGGATACGGATAAACCATGAACCAAATGTATCCCTGGGACTGGGAGCTCTCATTCAGGTGTCATGAGTCAGAGTACAGTGTGTAAGAGACTGCTCCCTGAGCTCTCTCATTGGATGTGTGCCTTGGCTAATGGTAATCCATAGCAACGTGTGACTGTAGCAATGTGCTCATCTCTACTCTAAAACTGACCTAATAGTCTTCTTGTACATTTTCCAATTTGGAAAATTCCCAAATGGAGAACTGACAAGACTTGGGTAGGCATGATTTCAGAAATAAAATTTAAGAGCATTGAGAACGTAACACAGTCACTTTATTCTTTTTTGTTTTTAATTCAGTGCAGTGCCCTAGGTATATGGTTTGTTTTCTTATGTGAGACTCATTTTTGTTGTTTTTCTCCTCTCTCACTGAGGGCCATATCTAACCACATCCACCAGGCTTCATAAGAATGCTGAGTTGTCATGCAGGAGTTTTACCTCACACTGGGGAGATATTAGTTGATAAGATCCACCTTGTTCAGATTTATTGCTTTAGCATATTTCATGCTAAAAATATTTTTTCTACCATCTGCTAAGATTAGCACTCTAGTGGTATAATAAATTTTCTCACCCTGTTTCTGTGATGTAGTTTGGAACCAACTTTATTTGGCCTAATTGAAAATAGGATAAGATAAATGATGCACTTTGAATTTCTCTCTCAGACATACCATTGTTCATTACTTCAACAGAAGATGAGCACATCTGATTGTAATTTTAGTGGTTCAGTAAAACAAAAGTTCCCATGGCAAAAATACAGCATTAGCTATTGTCATCATCCAGTGGAGTCTTGTAAAAAATATTCAATGTTGTTTTGCCCTCAAATGAAATATTGTTTTTCATTTAAACACAAAACTGGTGGCCATCTTTCCAAAACATATTATGAAAAGAAATATATTTCAGTGGAGATATGGGACTTGGTATTCATTTACATCTGAGGCTCAAACTTAACACCAAATTTAGAATTTGATATATTCTTGGCTTAGTAGGACATTTGGATTTCCTTCTCTTATTCAGTCTTCTGCTTGGGCTTAAATTGTTTTGATCGTTTTGAAAGAGAAGAAGAACATGGAAGGTGTTTATTGTGTGTTATACTGTTATGGACCCCTTTCCTCCAACTTTGATCCTGGACTTGAGCATGAGACTTGCTTTGGCCAAGAGGACATCAATCAATATGATACGAACAGAGGTTTTAAAAGTGTTTTCAGATTGGAACTTGGAATGCAGTTGCCATGATTAGAAGCAGTGGCTAGCCTATTGGAGACAGGTGACCCAGCTGACAGGCAACACCAACCTCTAGAGAAGTGACTGAGGCCATCCCAGATCATCCAGCCTTTGCTGAGCCACCAGACAAATATAGTTTTGTGAGTGACCCCTGGTAAGACTAGCGGAAGAACTGTCTAGTTGAGTTTAGTCTAAATTGTTGACCTGCAGAATCATAAAGAAATAAAATTGTTTTTACTTTTTTATTTTTGAATTAAGTTTTTCAATTTTTGAAATTGTAGTAAAATACACATAAAATTATTTTTAATTTTAATCCACAACTTTATGAGGTTGTTTTTTATACATAAATAACTGATAGAATGCGTGAAACATAAATCCTCCTTTACTGCCAATAAACGCAGAACTTTGTTATTAGGATTAAGAATGATGGATAGACTAAAGCCTAGATTAAGGTGAAGTGATGGCTGGATGGAAGTTGCTAAGGAGACTATGAGAAATGTACTAGAAGATCAGGATAAGAAAAGATGGGAACCATATTATTTGTTACTGTTATAAGCATTATATTCCTTAGTTCCTTGTCTGTAAAATGGGTGTAGTAAGGGTACCTACATGATGAGGACTAAATAATCCATATAAAGCATTCAAACATGGCTTGGTACAGAGTAAACATGCAATACATATAAACAGTTATTATCCTGTGTATATAAAATATTAACTTTTGATTGGTTAAGTTGAAGAAAAGTCTGCCTACAGCCATGGTATTAGTGACTCATGAAGTCAAGACACCATAAACATGGGTGATTAGACTTTGTGATTCTAGATTAGTTCACAGGTGATGATGGACTTGTCAAGGCCCAGCTGCAGGGAGCTGTCCACAGATTGGTCACTGGGCCCTTCCCAAATGTCTCTACTGGAAAGTTAGTTTTAAATCAAGTTAACAAATGCAGCTCACATGAGGTTTTCAAAAGAAACTTTTACTCCCAAATTACCAGTTGGACCTATCTCTATTCCCTTGGACGTCAGAAAAGAAAAATAACACATAATGTAACAGAAATACCTCTATACGGTCCTATTTCTCATGCCTGACCAGTTCCCCAGTGTAGAAAGAACTATCAAATGACTAATAGTCTGTTATGTAAAATTCTTAAAAATAAATAAAGTCCAGGTATTTAATCTTTTTCCTCTTAATATTGGCAGTCTGGTTACAAACAGATGGCAGGAGTCTATCTTTGAGTGTGAATCTCTGAGCATAGGCATATTCAGTGTGTAAAGGAGGCTTCCTCAACATTTCACCAGGAATGATGTATTTATTTGCCACAAGGTGTATTGTGGTCTGAGTGTGAATCATGAATGTGCAGCCCATGTTTAAGAGAGGGAAAATGTTGCCATGATTCTTTGGCCAGAGCCTTGAGTCTCTGTTGAAATGCCTCAATACTTGGTGCCTCTCCCCTTCCCTCCCTCCCTCCCTTCCTTCCTTCCTTCCTTCCTTCACTCCCCCAGAGTCCCTCCCTCTCCCCGCTTCCTCCCCTCTCTTCTTACTTCTTTCTTCTCTTTTAGCAAGTATGCTTGACTGAGAGAGAAGACACGTTTATGTTTATTAGAATATTATCTTCTGTACTGTTTCTGACTTCCTTAGTCATTAGAAAGTGAAAGCAACATCTTTAATCCTTGTATGCCTATTCTTCATTCTCTCTACAATTTGGGTAACCTTCATAGGAGTGAGGTAGAAGACCAAAGTTATTATTTGTTTGTAAGCAGTATATCATGGTAGTCAAGAGACAGGTCTCAGGGTCTGGAAAAACTGGGTTCAAATCCACATACCATACTTCTCGGAGTCTGACATTGGGCAGAATAATTTGTCTCTTTCAGGATCAGTCCCCCACTTACTAAATAAAGTTAATTATTCCCACCTCAAAGCGTGGTTAAGATGATTACATGATTTTGTATGTGTAATACAAATGGTACATAAGTAGTGCTCAATAAATGATGGGGACGCTGTTTATCGTTTCATTTAATAGAATATGCTGGACTATGTCATGAAAATGTCTGCACCCACCCACTCTGTCCACCCACCCTACACCACTTATGACCACCTGATGTAACACAGCTGCTCAGGGGTGGGGTTAAAGGCCATGTCCACAGATAAATGCAGACCTTACTGATGGCTGAGCTCCAACTTGTAGCCACAGTTGCAGTCACTCTCACATCCTGATCTCAACCACCAACCGGCCACATCTGCACTTTCAACTTGTGGCTGATTTAAATTGAAGAACAGCAGAAGCAACATTTAGAATCATCATGGCATGTTATAGGGAAAACCCTAGAGATGTTTAGTCCAACCTGCTTATTTTGCAAACTTCTACTGTCCAATACGGTAGCCCCTAGCCACATGTGAGCACCTGGAATGTGGCTAATCTGAATTGAAATGTGCCATAAGTACAAAATATACACTGGATTTTGAAGACGTAGTACAAAAACAAATTTAAAATAGTGCATAAACAGTTTTGTACAGATGACATGTTGAAATGGTTAAATTTTTAATATATTAAATAAGATATCAAAATTAACTTGCCTTTTTAAAACTACTTTTCAATGTGGCTACTAGAAAATTTTAAATTACATATGCGTGCTTCACATTTGTGGCCCACGTGATGTTTTTATCAGGAAGCACTCTTTCAAACAAAGCAAATTAGGCACAGATATGTGGAGTGACTTGCCCAAGATAGCTCAGCTTTCATTGGCAGAACACAGATGTGATTCCAGATTGCGTGGCTTACAGTGATTTCTCTCTCAACACGCAACCTTCTTTGGCTAAGAATTGTTTTTAGACTGTAGAATTTGGTCCCTGATGGTGTCTGGGTCTCTGAAAACTGAGGTTTCTTTGAAAAACACTGCCAGCACCTCTTCTGTGACGGGCTATGCTTTTTTTTTTTTTTTTTT
>NW_020173955.1:5539612-5562955 GCF_003031525.2 Neophocaena asiaeorientalis asiaeorientalis | reverse complement strand
TTTTTTTTTTTTTTTTTTTTCCTTTTTTTTTTTTTTTTTTTTTTTTTTTTGTTATTACTCTGCCTGGGAGACTGTGCTGCTGTCATCCATTTCTTGCGTCAGTTACAGAAATTGGTATTGTATCTAAAACAATTGCTGTTATTAACAGGTTAAGCTGCTGGGATGTTAAAATAAAGACTGACCAGCTTTAGTGCATTTTGTTGTAATCATCTCCCAGATGCCTTGTCGGAAATCAATTCAAGTTCAAAACTGGCTGGAATTGGGAGGTCAAGGCTTTGACAGACTAAATATTTTATCTTCTGCTCATGTCTGGAGCTTTTAAAGATCTGGACTTGGGGCTCTTTTCTCTTACCCCATCTGGACAAAGATGATTGGCTTTGCCATTTTGCCCAGGTTAGGACAAGGTTAAAATCAATTATAATCAATTATTAAGAGTCTTCTGTGGCCGCGTTGCTTAAAAGGGGATTTTAAAAGTTTCTCAGTTCTGAAACATGCATATCTTAGTTGCTGCTGGAGATGTTGTTATTCCAGAATGTCAAATATAGATGTTATCCGCATCAGGAGTAAATACGCAGAGTTTCTACTTTCTGTTTCCTTGATACCTATGTTTCAGGACAATGAAAAAAACCTAAAAAGGCTGAGATAATCATCATTGCTGTACCAAGTTGAAAAATCTTGTTACCTTCTTGTATGCGTTAGACAACTAGAGGTATTTATAATTTGGTCACACTGTCAAATTATTTCCTAGGAATTTATAGAGGGGCTCTCTTCAGTTCTTATGTGATCGTTTGCAGTGTAAATGCACAGGTAAGGGCTGAATCTAAGGTAGACTGAAAGAATCATAGATTTCTAATTCCATAGTAATTTTGAGACAAGCTAGATCCAGCCCTACATTTTACAATAAGGAAACTGAGGCTCAGAGAATTTAAATGAAGACCCCAATTCTTACAGCTATCCAAAGGGAGAATTGTATCTCCTGGTTCCTAAATGCATGTGTGGTTCCTAAACATCCAAATGAATCTTTTCCTTTTACACTGTATTTTCATATGCTAAAAATTTTCTTTGTGATGATTTAAGAAAAAACCTATTCATACAAAATGAATATCATTCTGAACCTTGGACCAAGACATGAACTCAATAAACAGAATATAATTTAAAAGTGTTCTCAGAAGGTCACTTAGCTTTATCCTTCATCTCATTTTCCATGAATGGAAATCCGTTGTATTTTCAGATTTCATCCAGAGCCAGGAGCTAAGGGTTCAAAATGCTGCCAGAAAAATATTCCATTTTATTCAGCCTGTTTAAAAGAAGAACTCTAGAAAACATACCAGAATTTCTCCAAAGACATGTCAAATACCAGCCACTGAATGGAGAGTATGGACCACATGCTGAGTTAGCCTAGGACAAGCCCATCATTAGCAGGCACTACCACATATTTTCATAGCAAGCTCCCCGTCCTTGTAAAATACTTATAAAAAAAGAAAAACCGGGGCTTCCCTGGTGGCGCAGTGGTTGGGAGTCCGCCTGCCAATGCAGGGGACACGGGTCCGTGCTCCAGTCTGGGAAGATCCCACATGCCGCGGAGTGGCTAGGCCCATGAGCCATGGCCGCTGAGCCTGCGCGTCTGGAGCCTGTGCTCCGCAACGGAAGAGGCCACAGCAGTGAGGGGCCTGCGTACCGCAAAAAAAAGAAAAAAAACCTCAATATTCCTAATTTGAGAAAAGGGAACCCATGAAATTTTGGGGGCATACTTTTAAATTTTAATACTTGCTCATCTTTCCACCAGCAAAATGATGACCCTATAGTGTATACTTATTGTCTCTGACCTCAGGTTGGCAGCCAAACCAAGGTACGATATACGTAAAGCTTTCACAAAATTAAAATTATAGGGCCGCAGGCATCATAATTGTGTAGCAATCAGGGAAACACAATGTAATATTAGATAAGGTTACAGCTTGGGCCTAGACAGACCTGGTTTTTTGCCTGGTTCCACCATTACTAGCTGTTTGGCCATAGACACGCTAGTTATCTTCTTTAACTTCACATTTTTTAATGTGGAAAATGAGGATTCTAATTATGCCTACCTCAGGGAGTTGTTTGAAGATTAAATGAGAAAATGTATGTAAAGCATCTGTCACAAAGCTTGGTGTAAAACAAGCTCTCAATAAGTCTGAATTAGAATAATGAAAACAAATAATAATTATTATCATTCATAATAGTAGCAGCGACAGCAGCAGCACAGTAATAATATATATATTCTCTATTTCTAACACTGAGTGACTTTCTTTTGGATCTGTGTGTACACATATGGGATACAATTGCTACAGTGTCTGTTCAGATCAAAAGTTCTGGATGAATTTTTCACCTTTGTTTATTTCACAGCAACATAATTCATCTGGCTGAACCTTTCAAACCTTTCCTGTGTTGAAAGACCACATTGCTCATTTGGTTCATTCTGAGAACAGCTGACTCACCGCCTATGTAGGGACAACCTGATTCTGATATTCCAAGGGCTAATTAATTGGTGGAATTTTTACTCTTTCTTTCTGGGTTCAATCTAAGTTTGTAGCACATTGTATTAGAACGAGCTTTCGAAACTTTTGAAACCCAGTGGTTACAGAATATATAAGGGGTATGGAGTCAGTCAGACTAGAGTGTTGCCACTTACTGGCTGCATCTTAGGCAAGTCAGTTCACCTACCTGACCCTCTGGTTTCCTATATATAAAATGGAAAGAATCATGCTTACTTTCTGTTATCATTTTGAGTGTTAAAATTAATATTATACAAGTAAAAAACTTCACGATGCTTGAGGTGGTACGTGATACTTAAGTGGCAGCTACTATTTTGTGTATTCATATAGCTCATAAACTATGGGAATTTATTTCAGGGCAGTGAATAAACATTCAGATTATATCCACTCCTGTGTCAGTCCACAAATATTGATTGATTGATTGATAACTGATCTGTGCCAGTCACTGTGCTAGACTTGGGGCCAGGGAGGATGGCAAGCAACAGAGAAAGCCTTAAAGAATGAATGGTGGGCTATATGGAGTACAATCTCTGAAAATATCGAATCACTATGTTGTACACCTGAAGCTAATACAAGATTGTATGTCAACTATACACCAAGAAAAAAAATGAGTGAATGGTGGGCATGGGGGGTGGTGAGAGGGAATAAGTAAACAAGTGGTTTCAGTAAATTACATTATAGTTTCACTGCCCACCAATTCTTTTGGGGGTTGGTAGCTGATTTGGCCTGTCTCACCATAGCTATCAGCACAGAAGACCAAACTTTGGAACCTGTGGGTATATACGTCCTTTGCTTTGAAGTTGTGCAGGCCTTTGCCCTATGTTTACATATCTCCTCCATCCAAACACCTCAGCACTTAAAATTGGCTCAAGAACTGAGTGTGTAACTTACCAGCTGAGAAGAGAAACTGAAAATGTACTCTACCTGCAAGAGTGTTGACATAGCAACAGAGAAAGAAGCTGGAGAAAACTCTTCTCTGTTTCCAAAGGTGCCCTGTGATGTCTTGTCCTTTATTTTCCCTGGCCTGGGTATAGTTTCTGCTTAATTGGTTTTGCATCTGATAAGATGAACACTGAGCATTTGCAGTATGTTTGTCGCCTGTTGCCAATGACAAGCTACCGATCACCCGCAGGACCTGCCATCGCCGCATTCAGCACCAGCCTTCACTTACTCTGTTTGGGTCTACTGGCTTAGTACCAGGTGTGGAAGCAGAGGAAGGAGTGGTGGAGAATGAATAACCCTGTTGAGTTTTCTTGGAGTAGAAAGTGTTTTGAAGGAATGGGTTCTCCAGAAGACCCCTATTTCCTTTACCTTTGTGAAAGAAATGCCCTATGTTTTAAATAATGATTCATGTGGTATGCACCATATCCAAAGAGTAAATGCAGAGATGAAAGCTTCTATTTATTCTGTACAGTGAAAATAGAAATCTGGAAACAGCATCTGCTTCTCATTTAAATGTATTTTTTCCTAATTATTTAGATATATAGAGGCATCAAGCCAGGTTTCAATCAACAACTAAAGTCTTATGTGATCTAAACAAAACCTCACTCTTGGAGCCACCGGTCATAACACTTAAAATGGTTTAAAGACTTCAACCTGGCTTTTAATATAGAGGAGTTGTAAAGTCTGAGCATGACAAATATTATTTTTCTTTTTGTTTTTAAAATCAAGTATGAAAATGTGGAGAAATGTTGGTAGAATTATATTTCCTAATACCCAAAAGTACCAGGTAATTTAACCTTGGTTCTGAGTCATCTTACCTTTTGAAGGATAAACCTTGGAAAAGTGACTTATGTCTTTTATTTTTAATGGGCAAGAATAAAGATGCTTTGGTGTCTTTGGATGATTGGATTATATGGATTAGTTATTAGAAGTACAGGCAAGAATGCCGTGCCTCAAATATGAACTGACATAATTATGGCTCCCTCAGTTCCATGACTCACAAATGGAAGAGTCTACAATAAAGAAACTTTGGAGGAGGAGCTTCAAGATGGTGGAAGAGTAAGACACGGAGATCACCTTCCTCTCCACAAATACATCAGAAATACATCTACATGTGGAACAACTGCTACAGAACACCTACTGAACACTGGCAGAAGACCTCATACCTCCCAAAAGGCAAGAAACTCCCCACGTACCTGGGTAGGGCAAAAGAAAAAAGAATAAACAGAGACAAAAGAATAGGGACGGGACCTGCACCAGTGGGAGGGAGCTGTGAAGGAGGAAAGGCTTCCACACACTAGAAGCCCTTCGCGGGCGGAGACTGTAGGTGGCAGAGGGGGGAAGCTTCGGAGCCGGGGAGGAGAGTGCAGTCACAGGGGTGAGGAGGGCAAAGCAGAGAGATTCCCGCACAGAGGATCGGTGCCGACCGGCACTCACCAGCCCAAGAGGCTTGTCTGCTCACCCACCGGGGCGGGCGGGGCTGCGAGCTGAGGCTCGGGCTTCAGTCGGAGCGCAGGGAGAGGACTGGTGTTGGCGGCATGAACACAGCCTGAAGGGGGCTAGTGCACCACGGCTAGCCAGGAGGGAGTCCAGAAAAATGTCTGGAGCTGCCGAAGAGGCAAGAGACGTTTTCTTCCCCCTTTGCTCCTGGTGTGCGAGGAGACGGGATTAAGAGCGCTGCTTAAAGGAGCTCCAGAGACGGGCGCGAGCCGCGGCTATCAACGCGGACCCCAGAGATGGGCATGAGACGCTAAGGCTGCTGCTGCTGCCACCAAGAAGCCTGTGAGCAAGCACGGGTTACTATCCACGCCTCCCCTCATGGGAGCCTGTGCAGCCCACCACTGCCAGGGTCCCGGGATCCAGGGACAAGTTCCCCAGGAGAACGCACGGCGCGCTCCAGGCTGGTGCAACGCCACAGTGGCCTCTGCCGCCGCAGGCTCGCCTCGCATCCGTACCCCTCCCTCCCCCCGGCCAGGGTGAGCCAGAGCCCCTGAATCAGCTGCTACATTAACCCTGTCCTGTCTGAGCAGAAGAACAGATGCCCTCAGGTGACCTACACACAGAGGCGTGTAGCAGAATAACTGAGGCAGAAGAACAGATAATTGACCTGGAAGATAAAATAGTGGAAATAATTACTGCAGAGCAGGATAAAGAAAAAAGAATGTAAAGAATTGAGGACATGGCTTCCCTGTTGGCGCATTGGTTGAGAGTCCGCCTGCCAATGCAGGGGACACGGGTTTGTGCCCCAGTCTGGGAAGATCCCACATGCCGTGGAGTGGCTAGGCCCATGAGCCATGGCCGCTGAGCCTGCGCGTCCAGAGCCTGTGCTCCACAATGGGAGAGGCCACAACAGTGAGAGGCCCACGTACCACACACAAAAAAAGAATTGAGGACAGTCTCAGAGACCGCTGGGACAACATTAAATGCACCAACATACAAATTATAGGGGTCCCAGATGAAGAAGACAAAAAGAAAGGGACTGAGAAAATACTTTAAGAGGTTATAGTTGAAAACTTCCCTAATATGGGAAAGGAAATAGTTAATCAAGTCCAGGAAGCAAAGTGAGTCCCATACACGATAAATCCAAGGAGAAACACGCCAAGACACATATGAATCAAACTATCAAAAATTAAATACAAAGAAAAAACATTAAAAGCAGCAAGGGAAAAACAAAAAATAACACATAAGGGAATCCCCATAAGGTTAACAGCTGATCTTTCAGCAGAAACTCTGCAAGCCAGAAGGGAGTGGCAGGACATATTTAAAGTGATGAAAGGGAAAAACCTACAACCAAGATTACTCTACCCAGCAAGGATCTCATTCAGATTTGATGGAGAAATTAAAACGTTTACAGACAAGCAAAAGCTAAGAGAATTCAGCACCACCAAACCAGCTTTACAACAAATGCTAAAGGAACTTCTCTAGTCACGAAACACAAGAGAAGGAAAAGACCTACAATAATAAACCCAAAACAATTAAGAAAATGGTAATAGGAATATACATATCAATAATTACCTTAAATGTAAATGGATTAAATGCTCCAAACAAAAGATATAGATTGGCTGAATGGATACAAAAACAAGACCAGTATATATGCTGTCTACAAGAGACCCCATTCAGACGTAGGGACACATACACACTGAAAGTGAGGGGATGGAAAAAGATATTCCATGCAAATGGAAATCAAAAGAAAGCTGGAGTAGCAATTCTCATATCAGACAAAATAGACTTTAAAATAAAGTTTGCCTCATATGATCATCTCAGTAGATACAGAGAAAGCTTTCAACAAAATTCAGCACCATTTATGATAAAAACGCTCCAGAAAGCAGGCATAGAGGGAACTTACCTCAACATAATAAAGGCCATATATGACAAACCCATAGCCAACATTGTTCTCAATGGTGGAAAACTGAAACCATTTCCACTAAGATCAGGAACAAGACAAGGTTCTCCACTCTCACCATTCCTATGGGATGCAGCAAAAGCAGTCCTAAGAGGGAAGTTTATAGCAATACAATCCTACCTTAAGAAACATCTCAAATAAACAACCTAACCTTTCACCTAAAGCAATTAGAGAAAGAAGAACAAAAAATACCCAAAGTTAGCAGAAGGAAAGAAATCATAAAGATCAGATCAGAAATAAATGAAAAAGAAATGAAGGAAATGATAGCAAAGATCAATAAAACTAAAAGCTTGTTCTCTGAGAAGATAAACAAATTGATAAACCATTAGCCAGACTTATCAAGAAAAAAAGGGAGAAGACTCAAATCAATAGAATTAGAAATGAAAAAGGAGAAGTAACAACTGACACTGCAGAAATACGAAGGATCATGAGAGATTACTACAAGCAACTCTATGCCAATAAAATGGACAACCTGGAAGAAATGGACAAATTCTTAGAAATGCACAATCTGCTGAGACTGAACCAGGAAGAAATAGAAAATATGAACAGACCAATCACAAGCACTGAAACTGAAACTGTGATTAAAAATCTTCCAACAAACAAAAACCCAGGACCAGATGGCTTCACAGGCGAATTCTATCAAACATTTAGAGAAGAGCTAACAGCTATCCTTCTCAAACTCTTCCAAAATACAGCAGAGTGAGGAACACTCCCAAACTCATTCTACTAGGCCACCATCACTCTGATACCAAAACCAGACAAAGATGTCACAAAGAAAGAAAACTACAGGCCAATATCACTGATGAACATAGATGCAAAAATCCTCCACAAAATACTAGCAAACGGAATCCAACAGAACGTTAAAAGGATCATACACCATGATCAAGTGGGGTTTATCCCAGGAATGCAAGGATTCTTCAGTATATGCAAATCAATCAACGTGATACACCATATTAACAAATTGAAGGAGAAAACCCATATGATCTTCCCAGTAGATGCAGAGAAAGCTTTTGAGAAAATTCAACACCCATTTATGATAAAAACCCTCCAGAAAGTAGGCATAGAGGGAACTTTTCTCAACACAATTAAGGCCATATATAATAAACCCACAGCCAACATCGTCCTCAATGGTGAAAAACTGAAACCATTTCCAGTAAGATTAGGAACAAGACAAGGTTGCCCACCCTCACTACTATTATTCAACATAGTTTTGGAAGTTTTAGCCACAGCAATCAGAGAAGAAAAAGAAATAAAAGGAATTCAAATTGGAAAAGAAGAAGTAAAGCTGTCACTGTTTGCAGATGACATGATACTATACATAGAGAATCCTAAAGATGCTACCAGAAAACCTCTAGAGCTAATCAATGAATTTGGTAAAGTAGCAGGATACAAAATTAATGCACAGAAATCTCTGGCATTCCTATACACTAATGATGAAAGATCTGAAAGTGAAATTCAGAAAACACTCCCATTTACCATTGCAACAAAAAGAATAAAATATCTAGGAATAAACCTACCTAAGGAGACAAAAGACCTGTATGCAGAAAATTATAAGACACTGATGAAAGAAATTAAAGATGATAGAAATAGATGGAGAGATATACCATGTTCTTGGATTGGAAGAATCAACATTGTGATAATGACTCTACTACCCAAAGGAGTGTACAGATTCAATGCAAACCCTAACAAACTACCAATGGCATTTTTCACAGAACTAGAACAAAAACTTTCACAATTTGTATGGAAACACAAAAGACCTCGATTAGCCAAAGCAATCTTGAGAAAGAAAAATGGAGCTGGAGGAATCAGGCTCTCTGACTTCAGACTATACTACAAAGCTACAGTAATCAAGACAGTATGGTACTGGCACAGAAACCGAAATATATATCAGTGGAACAGGATAGAAGGCCCAGAGATAAACCCATGCCCATATGGTCACCTTATCTTTGATAAAGGAGGCAATAATATACAGTGGAGAAAAGACAGCCTTTTCAATAAGTGGTGCTGGGAAAACTGGACAGGTACATTTAAAAGAATGAAATTAGAACACTCCCTAACACCATACACAAAATGGCTAGGCCCGTGAGCCATGGCCGCTGAGCCTGCGCGTCCGGAGCCTGTGCTCCGCAACGGGAGAGGCCACAACATTGAGAGGCCTGCGTAACGCAAAAAAAAAAAAAGGAAAATACCGTATGCTACCACATATATATGGAATCAAAAAATAAAAATAAAAAACCGTGGTCATGAAGAACCTAGTGGCAAGACGGGAATAAAGATGCAGACCTACTAGAGAATGGACTTGAGGATACGGGCAGGGGGAAGAGTAAGCTGGGACAAAGTGAGAGAATGGCATGGACATATATACACTACCAAACGTAAAATAGATAGCTAGTGGGAATCAGCTGCATAGCACAGAGAGATCAGCTTGGTGCTTTGTGACAACCTAGAGGGGTGGGATGAGGAGGGAGGGAGGGAGGGAAATGCAAGAGGGAAGAGATATGGAGACATATGTATATGTTTAACTGATTCACTTTGTTATAAAGCAGAAACTAACACAGCATTGTAAAGCAATTATACTCCAATAAAGATGTTAAAAGAAAAAAAGCAAAAACTTGTGCCTTATAACAAAAAATTAAAAATAAGAAACTTTGGATTTTCAGAAGCTCTGTAGCTATTCACAGTTACACACAAGTGAATAGATACATTGTAACTTAGGAGAGGATGGAACTAGACATTTTGAGGAAAAGGGCCCTTAGAACGAATAAGTTCCCTCAACAGTGGATGTGGATGTGGGAGGCCAGACAGTGTGGTCTGTGTCTAGGTGCTGGATAGGTTCCTGCTGCATAAATGACCGCACAGCCAAAATGAAGATGGAAGCAGAGGGCTGAATGAAGAACGAGAGGGCTGGCCCTGATGACTGTAGAAATGGTGTTTGCAAGGCAATGTTAGAAAATGAAGCTATCCTTAATTCTGTTAACCCCTCTCCTCCAGGACGACAAGGCTTCTAGGTGCTCCTCCGAACAGCTTTGACCCAGTTTGACTTTTAAGAGGCATTAATCTCCTGTCTCCTGAAACTGTGGGTAATGAGTCAAATCCATTTCACCTGCCTTCACTAATCAAGGTCATTTTAAGACTTGCATGTCCTCCAGGGAGCACGTAGCATAAACAAGATGTTTGCCTGAGTTGCTTTCCAGGAACTTGAAGTCTAGTTCCAGCTGAGCTGGTTAAGACTGGATAGGACCACCGACCCTCCAACTGGGGACGTACAACTGTCCCCATGGTGACCTTTCAAAAGTGCCACCCTCAGACTGTGCCAAGCACCTCCATTTTTGAACGTGCCAAGGCCTGTAGCTTAGTTACACCTGCACAGAATGAAGATCATGGCACCTTTTGCCAATCACCTCTCCCCACGTTCCCCACGCTCCCCATGCCTCGGACTGCACTGCTTCTTTATTCTTTATCCCATAAATATCCTGGGCCCCTTGCCTTTGGGAGTCTGAGACTCGTCCTGCTGTGTCCTTGCTTAGCTGCCTTGCAAATAAACCTTCTCTTTGCTGCAAACCTCGGCATCTCAGTGTTTTGGCTTGCTGTGCGTTGGGCAGAAGGAACCTGGTTCAGTAGCACTCCCTAAACCAAATTCCAGCTGAGTAGGACTAGAGCCTGAAAAGATGTTGACTTTGAGAAAATTGTATTTTCTATTGCTTTTCAGATAATTTTCAGTATGTTCTATGGATGTAAGTAAATTGAAAATTTTTTCAAAAAAATTCTTTCTACCTGTCTCTGGCTTTCCCACCATACCTATTTCAGTCTTGTTTTACTCACTCTCCAATCTACTGCACTCATGACCCCCTCTAATATATGATAATTGAATTTAGGGCAAAAGTTTGCATTTTTATTTTTTTATGATTTATAACCTGCCTAATTTCAAAAAGGATCTGAGGCAGCAAGAGAAAATGGCACTGGGAGTTTCACTGATATTTTTACTCTGCATTTGGCCCATATTCTTTTAGACTGCATACATTTCCATAACTCTGAGCAAGGATCATATTTGGATGACCTTTTGTCCAGGATAGAATTCACAGAATTGCAGGAGGTGGAAAATAAATTCCTCGGTATTTACAAAATCACCGGAGGATTACAAAATTCATCTGAATGAATTAAATATTCTGCCCAGTTTTCGTAATAGTTCTACTAATTATATTGTTTTGTACTTAAAAATATGTTTCCTGTTCTGGGGAGGAGAGAAGGAAGGGGCTGAGAAGATTTAAAGTACCTTTTGGATTGCTGTGTGACTTCGGGCAAGTCACTGACCACTCTGAGCTCTAAATTCTACATCTGTTAAATGGGGATAATAAACCAACAGTGTTGTTTTTGTAGGGTTGTTGTGAGGATCAAATGAGATAGTGTACATGCAAGAGCTTAGTAAACAATAAGTCACTATGTATTATGCAGTCATTGTGGGTGAATGCTTCATTTACTTCAATCTCAGCTTCATATGGTGAGAGAGACCAGGCCCTAGTTCTCAGGGATGCTCTATGAAAAGTGCCTCATTGTGTTTGGGCTTTATTTATTGAATGCATTTGAATGAGGGATCATTCTAAGAGCAGAGAGTCATTCAATTTGATTTCACAATGGTGTTATGGGTGAGGCTGGAAACTACATTCTCAAATGCATTATCCAGAACACAGGAAACAAAACCACTTTTTAAAAGTGACTCATTTTTAATATCTCATAGCAGTTTTGAAATACTTCATTCATTCATTTTTATAGCAAATTCTTAATTGAGAATGTCATAAACCTCTTTGCAGAGAGAGGCAATCACCAATCACGACCTGGGAAATTAACTGGAGTAATTTACAAGTAGCCTTTTGTCTGGCTGGAAGTTTAGCTTTTACATGATTTGCCTTTAGGTTATCTTAGCAACACTTGCTCCCTTTTCCCCACCCCGCTGGCAGTATGGATTTTGGGTGCCCAATATATGCTGAAGATGAAAAATAGTTTCCCATATGTTGCTTTCTCCTGGTCTGCACTACATACTCTTGCTGATCCTTTTATTCTCAAAACCAAACACTGATCACTTTCACCATTCTTTAAGACCCTTCATCTTCTCACCTCATCTGTCTACTGACTGTCCAACTTTCTTTCTCGGCCGGCCATACAGATCGGTTGTGAATGAATGAACTTCAGGCCCACGTCCAGCCTTTCTCCATGAATCCACCCTTGACCCAAGTCCAGGGTGACCTCCTTCTTCTCTTGATTTCTTACAACTTATATTCTCCATAATTTAGCATTTTAGAAAATACATTATTTTCCCCTTGCTTTTAAAAATATCTTGTTCCACCTTCTCCTCACCCCACCTGCATTACAAGTTATGTGAAGAGTGCAGACTTCTAAATCAAAATCTGTATTTTTTTAACAGAATCCTCAGGTGATTTGTAAGCCCCTAAAATTTTTGAACTCTAATTCACCTTTGGAAGAGATGAGAAAGTTCAGATTCGGAGTTCGTACAGAGCTAAGGCCAGAATCTCAGCTCCCTGACTGCAAGTTCACTGTTTCCTTCTATACTCGGGGCTGCCTCAGTAGCTCCCTAATTCGTCACGTGGGAGTAAATAGCTATGGTCCAAATTGTCCCCTCCAGGTGTGGCCTTGTCTTGCCTCACTTTGCTGGTTAATGTCCGGTGGTCTAGAAAAGTAGACTTCAAGGTTAGAGAATGACTTTCTAGTTCACCCCCATTCCCCTTGCATGGGAAGCCATTTGGCTTATCATCCTATATGGCATAAAGCCTCCTAAATAAGAATGAACTCTTGATGAGGCCAGAATACTTCTTTCTGTCATTAACATTTGTCAGTATCTCTGATGGGAATTTTGACATCTGACATTCTTTCCCCTGACTCACAGCTCACGATTGTATAGTACATCTCCACTCACACAAGGAAGATGGGAAAGGCTGAGCCAAACCCTGTTAACAAAACAGTCCCCTGAAGGGCAATAATATTGCTCAGTGGTAATATTATCCCTATGCATTTTATCTTGTACATGAAATCGGGGCTAATTATCATTTTCTCATACAGTACATTTTAGACCGTTGTGTTTTTGTGTCCCTGCCTAGTTCATTAAGCAGGGTTTTACAGCTCCTCCAGTAACAGGATTGCTATTGACACTTTCATTAGACCCATAATTCAAATGCTTGTCTGCCTTCCAAATGGAAGCCTCTCAGTCCAGAACCACAATCTGGCCACCAACCGTATGTTGGCTTTTAGAACTGTCATAAACTCATCATCACATTGAAGTTCTTGAAGGGTCAAAATCTGCTTTCTTGGTGGACTGTCTCCATCCAACAGTCAATGTGTTCTCCAAGAATAGTCAGCCAAGCTTCTCTGTTGCTCTCTGAAAACTCCTCCAGGCAGTTCTCTGTATACTGTGACTGTAACACAAGTAATCATTGCCTGTATTGAAATATTAATTCCTTGCTTCATTCATTCATGCTGTTATTTCACCATCTAAGACCAATATACTCAATATTATGGCAGATGCTGTAATGACTTAAAGATGTATAAGATGGTCTCTGCCTTGGAGTATCTTATAGTCCAATAGATGTATATATAAATCATTATATGATTAAATGGAATGTGGAAATTTTCACCACTAGATCGCTAGCAATTGGGATGGCTATAATTGTAGATAGCTGTGCTACCTAATGGCTGTTATCAACACTATTTTCTCACCAATGGTTCAAATGGAAATAACCTCAACTGGCCTAAGTAGAACTGCATATGTGTATGGAATACACCACAGAATATAACTTGGGACTAGATGAAGTGGGAGTCCCCAGAAATGATTCGATGGAATCTAGAGACAGTGTGAGGCTGGAACAGAGACAGCCATTGCACTAGCAATCATGAAAGATAGTCTTTCCATTTTCAGTAGTGTTCTGATTTTTCTCTCTGACAAGGTTCAAGAAAAGATTATTTTTAAAATTTTATTATTTATTTATTGGGGGTATAGTTGTTTTACAATGTTGTGTTAGTTTCTACTCTGCAGCGAAGTGGAGTTCCCCGTGCTATACAACAGGTTCTTATTTGTTATCTGTTTTATACATATTAGTGTATGTATGTCAATCCCAATCTCCCAATTCATCCCACCACCACCCCACCCCCTGCCTCCGCTTTCCTCAAGAAAAGATTTAATGCAAATATTTGATTTAATTTACAATAAAGGTTTTAAGGAGTGCTTACTAGACAACAGAAATTTCTGCTTTTAATTTGTGAGGAAGTGTCTGTCTTGGACCTTCATGAAGAAGTAGGACATCTGAACAGACCTATGTAGCTTGTAGTGTGCAACTGAGGCTTTCAGTTGATTCCAGCTGTTTAATTGAACATGCACTTGTAGACCATCTATTTCAGTGTACAGTTAATTGTGTTTGATTTAAAAGGCTGCTAATTGGGTGCTTTGCTTTCACTTCCTGGCCAATCAAATCACAGGGAAAAAATTATCTTGGGGTAGTTTTCACCATCCTGATGTCTTTGCCTGTAAGAAAAAAGAGAGGAAGAAATAGAAAGACAAAAGTATAGTCTTTTCTTCAAGTCGTTTATTCAAGTACATGTCTTCAAGTCCTTTCTTGGTTTACTTAGCTTTACTGAGCACATACATCAGATTACTTACCTCATTTGGTTGCTTCCAACCAAACTCATAGCTGGATTCCTGAAACAGAAAGTTCCTTTGATGGAATGGACTCAGACCATTAAGCAGAAGAGTGCAAAGGTGGACCATATTGGGGATTGGGTTAACATGGCTTCATTTTGCAGAAATACTGCTGTGGTGTTGGAAAATGACTTCAGTGTTTTTCCCAGCGAATTTCGCTCTGCTGTGTGTACCTTCGTAAACATGTCCAATCGTGTGATGGAGGTCAGTGATAATGTAGGGTTTAGAAATTGTTGCTTGGAAATCACACTCACTTAAATACCTGAATCTGTCCATCAGCCATGCCATAGCTTATTCCATGCCTGTGCAGAAGAGTGATTTGCAATCTCCTTGCTTTTCATTTCAAGTAGCATCACTCATTGTAAGCCAGATATTCAGGCCTCTTCAGAAGCCTCCAGGGTGAAGGACAAGTAAGAAGAAGCTTATCGAATCTTTCACAGCTGTGGCCAGCTACATTGACTACATCAAACTTGTTACATCTTTCTCTGGTATTTTATTTTAAAATCGCACATTCTTCTTTTCACGTGACAACGAATAGGAATTTTGCCACATAATTTCACAATCCCAATGGCTCTTTTGTGGTTCTATACATTGAATTGATCTGTCCAGCTTGAAAGGCGGGCCAGAATGACTCAAGTTGGAGGAGACGACATAGTGTTGATTTTTCAGGTCTTTCCCCTTTGAGTTATCTTCTCTCATCTTCTATAAGCTCAGGTTGCAATTAAATTCTGTTTTGTTTTGTTTTTTTTTACTCCCAGGAACTTACCAATTTGGGCTCCTTCCAGACCTGAAAACTGATTACACATATGAAACAGATTTCACTACTGGACTGGAACTCCACATAAAAAAGAAGAAGATCCTCAAAATCATCGAAAAGGGTCCTCACCAAAGAATAGATGCAATGTGACTGGCAGGATATGAAGGAGGTAAGAGGTAAATTTCTAATGAAAACATGTTTGCTGTGTGGTCAGGTAAATAGAAAACATGCTTCCAGGCTAAAGGTAGTATTCTTCCTCAGCTAAGGGTCAGGGCAGGGAGTACCATTTCTAATTAGAAAAACAATGGATGACCCAGTCTCTTTTTCCTCTGGGTCTGTCGGTCTAGCTATTAATTATAGAAATATTGCAGAATGCTAGATTCTTTCTAAAGACATCATTTGGGGAGAGGGTTATGCTTAATAAAGGAAATATCCTCCATAAAAGCAGTTCCAGGAACATTTGCCAATTTCTTGTGCTTCAGAAACCATGGAGCGCTATCTTGAAAACCTATATCCGGGATGACATGGGATCAAATCAGGGGCAAAGGGTGCTAAAGCTCTTAATCCCTGTTTAATCTAGATGTTGGAAAACAAAGAAAGGAAGGAAAAGAAGGAAGGAACTGGGAGAGAGGGAGGGAGGCAGGAAGAAGAGGGGTTGGGCTCTCCAAATACACAAAGATCATCTGGGGTAGACATCTGCATTTTAGCTTTTCCTGGTGTGAAAAAGGAGGGAAGGAAAACATATATGAATGAAGCGGTCTCAGTCTTGTCTCTCTTCTGGCCTATCACATAGTTTGTGGCTTCATCTTTTCTGTTCTGCCAGGAAGCATCTGTGAGTTGCCATATTCCTTTCTTGGGCTTTTTTTGGGAAGCAGAATCTGAAGAATGGGGAAAGAATAGAAAGAAAAAAGCCATGGTGACCTGTTCTCATGAGAAAAGCAGTCAGCTTGGAACATAGCTATGAAAGGCATTCAGTCCCCCCGGAGGAAAAGAGCAGAAGTTGGTGGGGTGATATCTGAGGTGTGACTGTGAAGGACTGCACTCAGCAAGGATGGATCACGAGGATTTGGCCGAGTGGTGGAGTGACTTGAAGTCACTTGGAGTGACTTCAATCCCCACAGGGATGATGGGGGTTGAACAGTGAGCATGGAAACTCCCAGAGTGGGCTGTTCAAGGGGATGGGGAGGGTGTTCGAAAATGAGAGAAGTTGGGAGGTATTGATGGTAATGACCATGACTGTATTCTTGGATCTCCATATCATCAATGAATGAGTAAAAGGCGGGATCCCAAATTTTAGATGAAATGTCACTTTGGGTCTGAACACATGAATGCAGACATTGATAAGTTTTCACCCATAACGCAAATATTCTATCAGGCACCTTGGCCATGGGATTCCTTTTAAAGTAAATCATCCTGTCTTCTCAATGCCCACGCCTCAGCACAACCACTGGATTTCCAGTCCTCCTTATATGGCCTAGTTTGTAAAGAGCAGAGCTGGGAAGCAGGTTTCCTGAACTCTAACCCTGGGGAAAGCACTCACTAACTAGTTGCATGACCCCGAGTCATTCATCTCAGGTAATGATGTGTACTAGTTATAGCACGGGACTTTGGAGTCGCATAGATTTTGCACAAGTTAATCTTTGTTATGCACTATTTCTCATATCTATAATGTTGGGACATTCAAAGAATTCCCCTTCTGGGGCTTTTTAGTGAGATAATGTATGTGATGCTTCACAGTGATGAGTTCAATAAATATTTAGTCACCTTTGTTAGAGCTGCTATTATTATTATTGGTGGTGGTGGTATTACTAATTCCTGGCCCTCCGTTTCCTTATCTTTAACATAGGAGGGTAAGATAACATTTCCTCTATGCTCCCTTCCAGTTCCAAAAATAATTTCTATAATTCTTGAGTTCAAGGACACCAACCACAAGAAGCAGGCAGTGGTCAATAAGGCAACTCTTTTTGCCCTAAATCTCTTAGAAGTATTTGGGTTCTTTCAAAATACCGCTCCCTGGAGAGGGCCCAAGATTTCATTTAACTTGTGCTTCACCAATTGCAGTATCTTGCTTAGTAATACTTGTACACTTACTAAGTAAGAATAAAAGGGTTGGAATTTTTCTATGAACTAAATTCTACCCCAGCCATTTATGATTTACCCTGTATGTGTGGAGACACTAGTTAGCAGTTCTGTTTTTTTTCCCAAGAACATAGATAACTTAAAAAGTATATTTTCCTCTTTCTGTTTCTCTCCCCCTCCTCCTCTTTCCTCCTTCTTTTAAAGATATTAAAACCCTTTCTGTGATATGAAACAGACCCTCTCTTTCAGACTTTGGAGTTCTTTTTTTTTCTTTTTACTTGATTTGCTTGGTAGCATCTTGCCCATAGAAATGTAGTATTGATAGAGTGGTTGATTGGTCCTAGAATATATCACAGTCCCTAAATACATGAAATTAGAAAAGAAAAAAAGAAATCACCATTGTTCTGAAAGGAAGGTAGTTAAAATTCAGAAAGAGAGATTCTTTAATTAACTTAATAAAATTACTAATGGAAGCATTTTAACTGCTAAATTTAATTTACTTGTCAAGATATCAGGCTACAAAGAGGAGGGAAGAGTAGGAACTCTGCTTTCCATTATGATGTACTCTATTATAGAATAAATTTGCTTAAAATGAAATATATCACCAAAAGCCATCAATGACATCTTAATTTGGAACAGCCAGTTGAAAAGTAATTAGACTATGGAGCAATCAGTTCTAGTAAATCAGTGTTTCCCTTTACATAAACATACTTTCTTTTTTTTTTTTTTCTATTTATATACAGGAAAGACTTTCAGGTAGTAGGCAGGCAAAGATGCTGATTCCTTTGGCTGTCGGTGTTTTTACTTTACATTACCAAGCTGTCAAAACAAAATGTTTTATGATGGGATTAAAAAATGTATAAGCATCTGATTTGATTTAGTGTTTATATTTATATGTTGAACTGAGGAGAGTTTGCTTATCACAAGGGTTTAAAAGATTTACATTTGTCTGCTTCTTACTTCCAAAATGCTTTCCAGATCCTCAGGCAGCCCTGACACCTTACTTCAATGAATGAGGCTCAGTCAAAAAATCAAGCTAGAGCCCTGCCTCTCCCTTCAGGGTCCCTCATAAGTTACATAAATTAAGGTGGAGAATATGTTTGCTAATGAGACATGGAGGAGGATGGAGGTGGGAGTGGTTAAAATGATCCTTTTGTTCAGTGTCTGACAATTTGTCATTTGGAATTTCTCAAAATGTAACTGACTTTCCTAGAAGTGTGTTTATTTATTAGTATGAAAAGCTAATAAGGGGGATGGGTGAAACAAATACTTCATATTTCATCTGATTTTGAAAAGCCTACATGATTTAGCTAAGAGTTATCAAAATTCCAAGTGTCAAACTACTTTATATTAGGAAGCATTTTTGTAAATGTATCTTTTCTGATCACCTTAGTGTGCCTCCGAAGAAGGCATTTTCATCTTCGATTTACAGACATGGAAACGGAGGCCCAGAGAGGTGAAGTGACTTGTGGAGATGGCAGAGGTAGTTAATGGGGGAGCTGAGGCTGGAACAAGGGCTTCTGGGCTCCTGGTACTTTTTCCACAACATCTGCTTCTGATCTTCTGATGATGGAATCCCATCTGTTATATACTGAGGGGGAAGAGGTGTGAGAAAAATAACTAGAGGAGATATCAATCACTCAGCAAAATATTTATGAAGGACTTCATTCAGATATTAGGGGAGTCACCATTGTCACCATCCCTGAAAAATCAGAGGGGTTGATGAATTATGTCAAAGAGAACATTAGCTCAGAAGATAGAGACTACCTTGCAATGTCATGCTTGTGTTAGTGGGTGTTATTCTCCAGTGGGAGAGGATGGCGTGAGAGAGAAAAATAAAGGACAATTTTATAGTGAGCAAAATAAGCTACACCTTGTTAGGAAGGGAGAAATGAGGGGAAGCCGCTGAAACACAATTGTAGGATCTGCCAGCATGCAAATCACTTAACAGTATGCAAATGACCTCACCCTAATAGAGTAAATCATTTTCATTCTCTCCGCTGACTATTTAGAAATGTGATCATTGATAACAACCCTACAAGGTACTATCCCTAGTTGAAAAACACATTGGGAGGAAATCTAATATGTATGATACAATGGGAGTATTAAGATTCATAATTGGAGATAGGTGTGAAGTAGCCCAAGACAATATCATTAAAGTGCAAAAGCCTCCGTTACTCTGTGGCAGTGAAAGAACTGGGCAGAGCGTGGGGGCTTCAGGGCCCCTCTGCGTCTAGAATCCTAGTAAAAATGCAGTCTGTCATCCCCAATGGCTGCTCAAGATCCGTGTGTAACAGGACAATTACCCTGGGAGTGGAGAAGGCAGGAACTATATAAAAATAGACAGGACAACTTAAAGTTAGCAAAGAAAAGATAAGGAGCACAAAAGTGCGAAATGAGATATTGCTAGTAAAAGAGGTTAGATGGAGTAAGGAGGTCTTTTATAAATGTATCAAGGAAAAAAGAGGAATCTTCAGGAGAAAAAAGGCCAGTGAATAAATGAGAAGAGGAGGGCGTGAAATTAATGATGGCTGAGATATTGACCTCCTGCTTTTAGTCAGTTTTTAAGAGAAAAACGAGAAGAAAATTTGGACAGCTGGAAGGCAATAATGACTTTTAAAAATAGGTATCGACAAAGAGGATGAGGGGAAACTTAGAAAAAAATTAAACATTGTGGCATATACAGATAGTAAGTTTCAGATAATATGCTTCCTAGGGAATTTAGATTCCCTGCCTACTAACCAGGCACAGATATGGAGGAAGGACAATACACATTACAAAGATGTCAGAAATCTCCCCAAATAAATGTGTTTTATATCACAATAGAATAATGGTTGAGGTAGTTTGGGCAAGTAAACGCAGGACAGGATCTCTTAGTGTTGTATAAATTTTGGACGTATTTGGTTGTGCCTATGTGGCAAGTATAAATTTTAGAAAATTGGGGAAATATTTTCTCTTTTATTCAGTGAGAAAGGAAATAAACCCCATAACCCATATAACTAATGTTATTGTGGATACTTTAAAAGTACAAGAAAAACTGTCATTGTCCTCTGGGAGAAAATCAAAAAAATGATGCACCCTCTCAAACATTATGTAAGTATTAAAATATTGATTAAAATATGCACATAAAATTGGAAAATTCGAGGTACAATGAAAAGAAAGCATTTGAAAGTTTCAGATCCTAATAAAATTTTCAGGTTGAATCCTCAAAATCCACCTAACTAGTGGGAAAGTACTAGATACTGAGAATAATCATTTAGGAATGTTTTTGTTGACATTAGGCAATGCATTTGTGCGGGATAAAGATACAATGCTAAGTATTGGAATTTTAGATAAAGAGTGATTTATTGGAAGTGAATTCTTAAGGGAAGATAGTGTCTTGGAATATTTGCCCCTGAACAGTTTCCTAGGTGTTCCTACCTGATGGGCTGTCTTAGATGACAGATTGTAGTTGACTGGCTTCTTCTTGGTTTCTCTCATTTTTAGTGTTCTCTTTTTCCTCATACGTTGCTTTTCAGTAACTAAAATCTTCTGGGATTTTTGGTATATCACTGCTGCACTGTATCCACTCTATCCGCTCTGCAGGAACCCGGCAGCACCTGCCCTCAAGCCACTTACAATCATAAGCCAAAGTGTGGTTCATTGCCGGGTCAGCACCGCAGTCAGGGGAGAGTAGAGGAAGAGAGAAGCTGAAGTCATATGAAAGACATGTGGCAGAGATGAGACTTGCCCCCTCCCTGAAGAATGCGTGGAATTTAGGCACTTGGCACAAAGTGGGGATAGAGAACATTCCAGAGTCTGCAGCACTTAGACCAGAGGTCTAGACACAGAGAAGTGCATTTGCACAAGGGGTCAGGAAATAGATCTTTTCTGGTGGAACAGGTGTACCTGAGATGTAGTAGGGCTGTTTGTGATCTGAAGACCTGGACACAAATCACAGCTCTGACTTTTGGGAAAGTCATTTTATCTGTTTAATACTTATAGTCTTCATTTGTAAAATGGAGTTCATTATTTACAAGGCTGCCCTGTGAGGTGCTGGCCAGTGGTAGAGTTCTGGGGTTGAAGAGGCTGTAGGATCAGCTTCCTGCTTGTCAGCCAACCCTCAGCTTTGCTTTTACTGGAGTTCTGTTCCTCAACAGCTACTTCTGTGCCTAAGAGGCGTTTGACTCCATGGCATATTGCAGTTAAACCATTTCCTTTCACTAACTTATTGTTTAATGTTCCTTCCAAGATTTTTTTAAGCAGTTTCAATGTTTTATACTACTTTCAATTTTTTATAACAATCATTGTCAAGTGGGGTGGGAGGGAGATAACCTGCTTCCTAGTTGGATTGTGACTATGCTGTTAGGACAGGGAATTTATGCTGAGAAAAGGAGAGATTCCATTCCATATAGGGATTGATGGAGACTCTATTTTTAATGACTAGAATAGTGACAGATTGTGAGTGGGAAGTAGGTGGACACAGCTGATTCTTTTACATAAATCAGACCCCAAATCCAATGAAGGATGTCAGCCCTCCTCACTGACAGTGGTTTGTGAGCATTATTGAAGAAGGGAGGGAGGGATGGAGGGAAGAAAAGGAAGTGAAAGAAAGGATGGAGGAAGGCAGAAAAAAAGAAAAACACATAGCAGCTCACATATATTTTAAGAACCCATTTTGAAGCTATGTTGTGTCACTTGGGCATAAATGCCCACATGGGAAAGAGACCTTCATTTCATTTTTCCTTTTTTTCTGTTGCTCCTCTCTACATTCCTCTATTTAAAACAACCTTACCCTTCTTTATTGTAAGAATATGTGAAAATTGTTGGTCCATTTTTAAATTTTCATTGGGAGTTTTAGTAAAAATATTATACATAGCAAATTCTCTTTGAAGTCTTTGGTTTCTTAATTTCTGTACTCTAGAACTTAGTTCCAAACTCCCCAGGAATCAAAGTAGGATAACGTATCAACGTGCACGTCGACAGAACTGAAAACTACTTGCCTGAAAACTGAGATGCTAATAAGTAATGGATAAGGGTAAAAAGGATCCTCCTCTTTATTGGAATTAATATTATTAAGAATGAACATTTACTTTCTCTTCTGGCTATTATATAGTGTTTAGAAAAGATTACTTTTGTATTTTCAGACAATTGAACCTAACTTATGGCCCAAACAGCTTGAAAAATAAAACTGTGTATGATTCAGTAAACAGTAAATACGAGAATGCAACATATCAAAACTTCTGAGAGTCAGCCAAAGCTATACTCAGAGGTGAAGTAATAGCCTTCAATATTTCATTTACTTGGGGGAAGTAAAGAAAAAATAATTACAAATGAATTGAAAGTAAAACTCTAGAAATTAAACAAGTACTAAACCATGAGAAAGTGAGTAATAAAGATAAAAACAATGAATCAGAAACCTTAAGATAGTAAAAGTGATTATCTCTAGGTATTAGGAAAAACTTTTATTTTACTTATGTAATAATATAATATTTATAAGTGTCATATAAATTATATTTATATATTAATATTCAGTATATTTACATATGTAACAATAAATTATTTTGTAAATTATTTTACTGATTGATAAAACCCTGTCAGTTTTAATAAACAAAATTAGAAATGGGAGCATGAATTTTTGAATATATTCAGAGTCAATATAAATCATAAGAGAACTGTGAAAAGTTATGCTCCAATATGTTTGAAAACCTCAGAGAAATGAAAGTATTTTAAAAATATATAAATTACCAAAATTGTTTGAGAATAATTAGGAATAATTAAAGTAATAGATGAAACTAAGTAACTAAATACAATTTTAAAAAGTGGTTAATGTACTAAAAGTATTAGTACTAAAACAAGTCCTAGGAACTTCAAAGGCCAATTAATTTAAAATGGTTCCTAAATATAGAAAAGTATTAAAAATTACCTAGTTTTGGGCTTCCCTGGTGAC
>NW_020173955.1:5432328-5539518 GCF_003031525.2 Neophocaena asiaeorientalis asiaeorientalis | reverse complement strand
CAAACCCGAAAAAAAAAAAAAAAAAAAAATCACCTAGTTTTGTGATTACTCTGACACCCAAAATAGAGAAAAATAGTAATATAATACAACAAAAGAAATCTCTAGACCTTCTCTACTTATAAGTATAAATACAAAAATATGACATAAAATGATTCAGTGGTTCCTAATATGAATAGCCTTCTCATCATGGTGCGTTGGTTCAGTGTGCATTTGAGAAGGAGGTGAGGAGGTCACTGCATTTTTTATTCTTTATCAGAAGGAGCCTTATTCCTGGAAAAGTGTCAGGAAGGTGGAATAGCTTCATCAATTCTGTGGCAGGACAGAAGATCATAGAAATGATTAGATAGAATGTGTTTTCCGGGAACGATTTGATTCTGGATATATTTGCTTGAATATAGGGACTGGGGTTAAAGTCATGAAATAGCCAAGCTTGATTTTTTATTGCTTATACGGTTTTTAAAGTTAACATTTTTGTCAGGGAATGATTATAAATTGGTGTTCTGTATTAAATCTCCAATATAAACAGTCCACGTGCTAGGCACTGCACGTGGTTCAAAGACGTGAAATTAATTGTTAGTTGCCATAAGCCTCATGCACAGTGGGCACCACCATTGTATTTGTCAGTGATCTGGCCCATCTTCTCTTTCTACTCTGTCATTCTGATTTCAAAGATATCACTCTTACCCCATACCCCAGCACCTGCCTCTCTCCTTATCTCTTTCACCTGCCCCATCTCTCTTATTCTTTGTATTTTGGGGGGAGTTTGATAAGCAAGCCCTTTATCAAGAGAAACCTGAATGGCACCCTCTTAGAGAGGAAAAAGCTGCCTTTAAGTGCCAGTCTTAATTTATGGGTAAGAGCTGCTACTGTACCTGTGTGAGGTTCCCACGAGAGTTTCACTAAATGTGTCTCTGCCAATACCGATGACCAAAAGAGACCTTCCATTAACTTCTGAATTAGCCAAATGGGACCGAGCTTAATCTAATATGTGTTATTTCATTTTCTAGGTTACTTGTTTTAAAGGAAATAAAGTATTCTCATAGGCTGTCTAAAACCATCCTGGGAGATGTGCATGGAAGGACTCCATCTAAACAGTATTGGCTTCTGAGAAAGCTGGGTGCATGCCTGAGGGCCCAATTTAGCTTGGTGGATGCCTTTCTCACAGTAGGCAAAGCAAACCCCTAACTCCGAAGAGCTTTGAGAGAAATTGCACATTAGTGAAAATGATGAGTGCTCGCGCTGGAGTTTTAAGATGCTGTGGGTAAGGGACTTTTTCCTCTATTGATATCTCCACCAATGCCTACTTGAATTCTCCTTGGAGGTGGTATTCCTCACAGTAACCATGATCTCTTCTCTTTGGTCTGGTATGACTGGTGCTATGAGCAATCTAGCCATCATCAGAAGCAGATTGGAAACCAATGGTCTGGAGCCAAAGGCTTCTCAGGAGGCAGCATGGTACAGTGGAAAGAGAACCAAACAGGCTGCCTAGAGACCGAGTTTCTTCCTCAGCTCAGGCATTAATTAGCTGGGTAGTCTTGAACATAACTTCCTCTAAGCCTCAGTATCTTTACCTATCAAGTGGGGGTAATACTATGCACTCTGCATGTTTTCCAGATTATTATATTGATCAAATAAGATAATGAATACGAAAGTGTTCGCAAACTATAAAGCGCTATACAAATTCTAATTGTTTTGAGTGTGATGGCACAAGGAATGGTCTGACAGGTTAGTGAAATCTTGTAGGTATCTTGGCAATGCCTTTTCGACTCTCTAGGATTTTCATGAAAGCAAAATTTGCTAAACAGAGCTAGATACAAGCAGCTCTCTCTTTTTATAGCCTTCCTTCCCAACTGCCAACCCTATTCCTGGGACTAAGGAATATGCCAAGGTTAGAAGACTCAGACGTGGGGTGTGAGCCATAACTTCTAAATCAGTTCTGGAAGGATGCCAGACCATCAGTTTGGAAAAGTGATTTGAGTGTTTTCTTGAGGACAAAGAATTACTTAGAGACTATATCTTTCAAGAACATGTTATTGAAACTTGGAAGAAAAGAGTTTTAAAATGTGAGAACACTAGTATTAAAGGCACTCTAAACCAATTACAGCATATTTACTCGGATTTCAATGGGGGAATACCCTTTTCATTATTTGCAAGCTTCAAGAACATTAAAAACACTTCACTGAAGACAATGTAGTAGCCAAATCTGAAGTAGGACGTTGTTTGTCCATTGAATCCACTTCCTTGCTTTTACCTTCTTCACGACGCCAGAAGGGCACTCACACGTCTTCAGAATGCACAGTATGTCCTGAGTAGGCAGTGTACTTTTGGGTAGTTAGCACCCCTTGTCCCCTGAAGAAACATATGATACTGTACTCACCCTACCCTGGGGTTCCATGGAGGTGCTATGGCAGAATAGGAGCCGTGCTAGGGGCAGGGTTAGAACCTTGAGCCCTTAACCCAGAAAGGCCCAGTCCATCCCAAGTGCTTGAGGATCATTGTGCATACTTTAAGGAGAGCTTTCTCAAGGCCATGAATGAAGGATGGGGATGAAAAGAAAAAAAAAAAAATAGAGGCCTGAGGGAGACTTCTATTCAGAGGTGCCCAGTAGTTTAGAGATCTGTTGTCCACGAGGCATTGACTACCTTCAGCTTACACAAGAGCTTTGAGGATCGTAGTGCCCTTTAGTCAGAGGATGGTCATTGAACAGAGAGAGAATATCCACTTTTTCCTGGTAGCTTCACTGTGTGGGTTTGTAATGAGTTTGGGGACCCTGCAGGGCACTGGTGAGTCCCTAGATGTCTATATACTTACTACTCAACATGAAATGAAGCTCTCTCCAGTTTCCCTTGCTCAAAGCACAAGAAACCCTCTCTCCAGTTGTGTGTAACTTTACTTACTATAAAGCTTGTGCCAACATGACATTTCATTTATGTGGGCAGTGGCTGGTTTTCTCTCACACTTAAAGCTACCTTCTTCAGAGTGTAGCCCATAAAACGGGTGAAAATGATGGGAAAACCTGTCATACTGCTGTGGACTCCATGCTTTTGGACCATAAAACATGTCAGCTTGGGTCAGATGGTGCCTCGGACAGGGCAACAAAGGGATGCGGTGGAGGCCACCTGCTAGCTCCTCTGTGACAGTGCGTTCTGAGCAATGACAGGTGAGTGCCTACCTGGCACTGTGACAGGCGCTGGCCCACTCCCTGCCCTCACAGCGCTCAAACTGGCCGGGGATGAACACGTAAAGAGGTAGTTGTGATTTCTCTAGATGGGTGCTAGGGGAGAGTAACCTCTGGTGGCTGAGGAAGTACAGGAGGGAGCCCTTTACGAAGGAGGGATCAGTGAGGGTGACTTGGGGAAAGTGAGAGCTGGGTTGTGTATCACAAGTGAAGTCAGAATTGCCCAGAGGCTGTAGGGAGGGAAAAGACACTCCAGATGAAAAAGTACCTGGTGTCTGGGCGTGAGGACATGACTGAGCTGGGAATGTCCAGTCATCTCCCACTGTGGGGCTGGTGGGGACGCCTGGAAGGTGCACGGAGCCAGCTTTAGTGCTCCTAGAGCGAGGATGGTAAAAACTGCTGTAATGTGCTGGGATTGATGCCATTATAGTGGCTGGTAGAGCATAAGGCTATTGTCAGGAGAAGGATGGAGCTGTGTTCTAAACATCTGGAGAGTCTCGTAAAACCTCCATATCAGCAATGGCTTACTGAACATTATAAAAAATGGAAAAATATAGTTTTCAGCTTTCAATTAGCCACCTCTTGGTGACTCAGTTTGCTGCTTTCTCTAAAAAGTAGTATTTCCTTTTATTTGTTCTAAAAATACATTCGTTCAGCTTCAAGAGATGGGGTGTAGTGCAGGGAATGTGGGCAGACACCTAATAATAACATCCTGGACTTTGTTAACGAATTCATATGCAGCCAGTCCTGTAAAAAATCGTGAGTTTAGTCCTGTGTCCCTTTAGCCTTTACCATTATATATTGAAGACTCCTGCTTCTTTATTTCCTCCTCTCCTGTTCTCCTTTTTCTTCTTTTTCATCTTCTTCCTACTTGGTTGACCTCCCCCCCAGTCCAGCTCCCGTGCCCCCTGAGGATGTGAGAGGCTCGTTGTTCTGTCTGAACTTCCCTCTTGCCAGCTAAGGGGACCACATTTGACCACCACCTTCTAAACCCTTGACTTTCTGTGGAACGTGGGCTCTGTGGAAACGTTACCCAGAATAACATCCCATCCTGTTCGATGAACACAATACTTCCTCTCTCAGGGCTCCTGAGAACAGCCGGCCCCCATCCCAGTTCTAGAAAATGTCCTGTAATATGTGTTTCCATGGAGTAGCTAAGAGGAGTTCCTAGTTGCCTTTCCCTGCCTAACGGTATCAGGTGCTTTTCTGGTTCCTTCTCGTGAGCTTTTTGGGTAAGCTGACCCAGAACAGCTTTGAAAGCGTCCCTGTAGGAACTTGCTGCTGTGAGAGTACCCCAAATCCCTCAGGTTAAATCAATCTCATTAGGCAAACCCAGAAGTATCAAAAGCTCTGTTTACCCGTCCAAAAATAAGAATTTTCAGCGACATGCTTTTAAAAGGGCGTGTGCCTCTTACATGAAGCTTCACTTCCACTCAGCCTTCCCAGGAATGTATGTATTATGCAAAATAAGACACACCTGTATAGTTTCCCAAGGCTCCAGGTCTGAAAATAAACGTGTGAAAGACTTGCCACACACGGGGCTATTTTATTTTAAGCTAATTGGACACAGGTAATTTTAATCTGGGTTATGATCCAAGTGAAGCTGTAAGTGAACTCTTATTTTAAGCCAAATCTCTCTCTGTCTAAGTGGCCGCACCAAAAATTTTTTTCTGCCATTGAAGAGTGTGCTTCTCACCCTGTTAGATTCTGCTAGCAAGGATATTCTTTAAAAAACAGGTAGGCTTCTCCCGGCTATGTGGTTCTTCTTTGTCTGTCTGGTGCTGTTGAAGGGCAAAGGGCATATGAAAGCGTTGGTCTTCACATAATGCTACCACCTTGCTCCGAGCTTCTTCCATCACCACATGAAAGTTGCAGTTAAAAAACACACATCAAAGAGTGAGTCCCATTGAAAAGGCCAGCGCTGCCTGCTGAGCTGGCATTCAGAGCAAGGGCTTTTGTTTCAGTGGCAACTCTGACTCTCTTCCACCGAGTTTCCTGTTAACTCGGGTGTGGATTCTGACTCGCTCTTGATGATATTGGAGTGTGTGTTTGTGACACTCACTTTTAATCAGTGCATTTGAGTTTCTGAAGTCAGAACTTCTTTCTCCGGCTGGTTGAAACTTTCAAATGGTAGCATCACGTTTGGCCAGATTTGAACTGAGCCTGGGGACACAGTTTTATTTTATTTTATTTTTATTTTTTTATTTACTTTTTGTTTATTTTTGGGGGCTGCGTTGGTTCTTCCTTGCTGCGCGCAGGCTTTCTCTAGTTGTGGCGAGCGGCTGCCACTCTTCATTGCGTGCTTGGGCTTCTCATTGCAGTGGCTTCTCTTTGTTGCGGAGCACGGGCTCTAGGCACGCGGGTTTCAGTAGTTGAGGCATGCGGGCTCAGTAGTTGTGACTCGCGGGCTCTAGAGCGCAGGCTCAGTAGCTGTGGCACACGGGCTTAGTTGCTCCGGGGCATGTGGGATCTTCCCAGACCGGGGCTCGAATCCGTGTCCCCTGCATTGGCACGTGGACTCCCAACCACTGTGCCACCAGGGAAGCCCCAGGGACATAGTTTTAAATCTTGGTCACCCAAATTTACTCTGCACTTCAGGAAGGGAGGGTTTTTCTCTTCTTTTTCCCCTTTTTTGATGGTTTGGTGAGGATGATAAGTGCGCTCCTCTTTTGGAGGGAGAGATGCTCGAAGGGGAGGTATGTGGGAACTATGGAAAGAGGCAGGTCTCTGCACACACCGTGGTTCTCCCTGTCTTGACCCTGCACACTGACCCCACGGCACCTCTGCCATTGTGTGAGGGATTAACTAAACTAGCTTAACCCCTGACCTGCAGCCAGCGAGCACCTGCTGCAGAGTCAGAAGTTTGGGCTAGAGTGGGCATTGAATCACACACAAAGACTTAAAGTCTCTGAAGATATCAGAGATGTCTCTTATCAAAGAGCCCAGCCAGCCACAGCTGATTATCGGGACCCTCACCTGCTACATCCTTGCTGATGGACCATCATTTGTCCATCTTCAACGTCCAGGATTCCCAACCATCAATTGCTGAAGTGGCAACCAGAGCCCACATTAGGTCCAGTTGTGAACGAGACTAAGCATGCCTTCCCCACACTTTCCAGTGGTCCTCTTTTGCTGTCCTCTTCACTCCATCCCCATTTACCTGCAGTCCCTTCTCACTCTGCAAACAAAACAAGTTCTTGGTCTCAGAGCTGAACTTGCTGCTGTGAGAGTACCCCAAACAGTGGGTTCAAATCCCTCAGGTTAGATCAACCTCATTAGGCAAATCCAGAAGTATCAAAAGCTCTGTTTACCTGTCAAAAAACAGAGTTTTCAGCAGCATGGGTTAATAAGGATGTTCAGTGCTGAGCTTAGCTTGTCCATTGCTGTCCACAGTGTCTACCCTGTGCTCCAAGCAGAGTGGTTCTCCCATTCTTGCTTGTTTTATCTACTGAACATTTAAGAAGAATTAAAGGTTGACGAGTTAAAGAATTAAAGGAGAGAAGTCTACTGCTAGAAAGTCTTTGAAATTCACTCATTCTATTCCAACACTCTCATTTTACAGATGACGAAAATGACTTCCGGGCCGGTTATGATTTTTTGACCAAGTTAGTTTGGTGACAGAGCCAGAATTAGAACCCAGATTTTGCAGAGTCATCCTCTTGTGAATTTTTTTTTAAAATATTACCCTGCACAAAATATTTTCGACCCTTTGGACTTTTACATTTTGAAGGGAGTCAAATTTTAAGTTTGTGTTCAGTGATAGAGTTTAACAAATCCTATTTAAGCAGAAGCCATCAGATGGAGTCTGTGTGCTGATATATGCAATGGCAGCTTCAAAATCCTCCTGGAGACTGAAATCGCAAAGTATGGCCCGGCCTCTTGCTCCATCCCCAAGAAGTGGCATCCCTGGTGCTTACTCTACCCTTCTGTGATGGGAATTACCGGGATTTGCCACGCTGGCTCAAGTCTCTGTTGTCTTCCATGAGAACTTTAAATCAGAAGTAGCTTCTGTCTGCAGTGATTATTATGCTTCATTAGAAAATTCATGGGCTTCCTCCTGAATGAGGAAAATAAGGGAGTATGAAGTTTCCCAGGAAAACCTGATGTCAGCTGTACCATATTACCAAGTATAAGCAAAGATTCTCTAAAATCTCATTTGGATTCCTTTCCTCATTGATTCTGTACAAACCCTCTTTCTTTTAGTGATACCTCCATGAAATGATTTCTTTCCACTCTCCGGTAGCAGTTCTAACAAGGATGGCTGATTTCAACATATGGAAGAAAACATATTATTACAATGCCAACTGGATTTGCAGCCTACCTTGTAGAAAGACATACTGCTTTCTTGAGAGGCGGAAGTGTTCCTTTGAGATTTTTGTTGCTGTTCGCAAGGTGAATTGTGCACATAGTGATCTTTCCATACACAGAGCATTATAAAATACATTATTTATTGGATTCTCAAAACCAATCTGCCAAGTAGTTGAAGTAGGTGGAGCCAGGATGCTGAGATAGAGAGGTGGGATCACTTTTCAGGATGGGAAGCTATGTTTTCTGACTCTCCAGTACTCAGCTTTCACAGTTTGGGAAGCAGTCACATGCTGGGGAACTTGGGAGGGAGAAATACTTGCCAGCAGTTAAGTGAAAGCTGTAGTTATTGTACTACTCTCACTGTCCAGCAGGAGGCAATAGAGTTAAAGTCTTCCGCACAACCTTTAATCAACACTGCCTGCTCCCAGTCATTTTCCTCTCTCACATCACTCAGGTGTCAGTTCCCCTCCACTTCAGTCCTACCTTCTTTGTACTACTAACCCGCCACTTTATTAAACCTTGATTTTAGAGTTGAAGGATGGTCCCTTGGGGGGTCAGTGCTGATGTGTAAATTTTGCCCGCTATTCTTCATTCATTCATTCATTCAAAAATATTCAGTCAGCTTCACTGTGTACTAGACACTGTGTAGCAAGGCAGAGATATAGTGTTGAAGGAAACAGACACAGTTCCTGTCCTCATGGAACTTATAGTCCTGGAGGTGAGGGCAGATGTTCTCTCACTCAAGGATTTTGCTTACAAGCAATAAATTCTAAAATTAGTTAACTAAAGCAGAAAAGAAATTTATAATTGCTCACAGAATCAAAGGGAAACTTAATAACCAAGTTCAAGTTCAGAAATGGGAAAAATCTAAGAGGTTAGGCAGCAGGGCAATACAGATGAGTCCTTATTGCAGGAACAGAGTGGATAATGCATGCCATTGCCACTGCTGTCTTGGATATTTGGTGCCATTGCGTCCACATTCTCAAGGCTGCTTTCCTTAAGATATAAAGTATTGAGTAGGAGCGTTAGATTGTCTGAGCCTGCGCGCCAGCTGCTAGCAGGATGGAAAGGGGTATCTGGGCCCTACACCCCTGTAATGGGAGGCAGAGTTCTTCCTTTCATCAACACACCCCTGTTATCCTCCCTCAAACGCTATGTTCTTTTGCAATTGTGAAGGGCCATGTGAGTCATGATGAGAATTTTAAAATAGTACACTAAGTGCAACAGGAAACCACTGAAGCGCTTAAAAGGTAGAAAGTGATGTAGGTCAGTTTACCTTAGAAAAAGAACCTTCAGTGGCATTATAGAAAGTCTAGAACAGAAACTTGACAGCAACATGCTTTCTACAAAATTTTTTAAACTAACTTTTCATTATTTGTATATGAATTATAATTTTTAAATTAGAATGATACATGCCTATTTTATTAATTTAGGCTGAGTAATGCTAGATGTAACAATCCCCAGCTCTCAGTGGGTTATTTTATTTCTGATTCACTTAAAGTCCAATGAAAGTGTTGCTGGTTAACAAGTGGTCTTCAGTATGGTCCCTCAGGGACCAAGGGTCCTTAGATCTGGTGGAACCACCATCTCTTTCAGCCTTGGATTCTTTTGCTGGGAACTTGGTGTATGGCCAGGAGTCAGGGAAAGAGAGAGGGTAAAGGATCATGTGATAAATTCTTATGACTGGACCTAGAAATGCTACTATTACTTCCTCTCACTTTTTTTTTTTTTTTTTGACTAAGACTCAGTCACATGGCCATCCAATGCAAAGGAGGCTGGGAATTGTAGTCTATGTGTCCAGGAAGTAGAGGAGACAGATTTTTTTTTTTTTTTTGAGGAGACAGATTTTAATGAACGCTTAGCCTTTGTCATACAAATAACTTTAAAAGTATAGGCACAGAAGGCTTCTAACAACAACAAAAAATCAACCTTCCACCCTCCTAGCCCCTTCCCAGTCCCCTGAGTCAATCACCTCCAACTCTTTTTGAGAAGATGTGACAGAGAACATGGCCCTATACTTAGATCTATGCAACGTAGACATTGTGAAGCAGGAGGATTTCTACATTTCAGATGGTTAAAGTAATTCTGGGTCAAGGATCCAGAGTTCAGGGAGCTATGTCACCAGCCACTTGGGTGGATGCATCAAGGTGTTGCCTATCACAGTAGAGCGGGGCTTCTCGGTCTCAGCACTACCCCCATTTTGAGGTGGATAATTATTTGCTGTGGGGGGCTGTCCTGTACACTGTAAGATGTTTAGCAGCATCCCTGGTCTCTATCCACTAGATGCCAGAAGTACTGCTCCCTGTAGTTGTGACAATCGAAAGTGTCTCCTGACATTGCACACGTGCCCTCGAGGGCAAAACCACCCCTGGCTAAGACTCACTTCCAGAGAGGTTGAACCTGGGAGACCTGGAGAGAGGAAGGTGGATCTCGTTGCTATGAGCTTCAGATGATGGGATGGCATCGCTGAGATTTATGTAAGAACTCCCCTTAGCTTGAGTTGTAGAGAAAGATGAGGTGTGGAGGAACAACATCAGTGGGGCGTCGGGTACATCACACCATCATCTCATTTGAAGATCAAGGCGTAACTTTCTCCACGAATCCCTCTGTCCTCCATGTGTCATAACTGTACGTCTGTTGACCAGAAACATTACAACACTTGAACAAACGTTGGGAGTTTGAGGATAGAGGGACCTGGGGGTCAACCTGATTTATCTGCTGTAGTCCAAACCATCTTTGTTTTTTGGGTTTGGGGGTTGGTTGGTTTTTTCCTGAAGTGCAGCCCCCTGGTGGATAAAGATCGACTCTACATCTGTGATTCATTTGCCCCGTGGAGACAAGAGACATTAAAGAAGCATTAAGAATGAAGACAGGTATATTGATCTCCCTCACCAGGCTCATCCAACCAATACCTCTTAATCACAGAACAAATTGGAGTCTGGTAAACTACTTTAATAAACATCCATTCTATTTTTCAGTTCACAGGATTGGAAGGGAAGCTACCTTCTTGCCTCCCTACCTGTTTCCTCTTTGTGTTCGCGATCTCACTCTCACACCGCATCTATATTTCATTTTATAAATACATGCGTATATTTTTTCACATTTTTATCTGTGTTTTGCTGTAGCATTGGAGGTTTATTATTGTAGATCATCTTGAGGCACCTGAATATTTTGCAAGACAATGAGCCTCTGGAATCTCGGTATCGGAGGACCTAATTTTGTGCAGCAGGAGAAAAGAAAAGGAAAGAGAAAGAAAACAGTAACTATACATCTGGTTTCTAGACAGCATTAGGATGGCATAACTTGTTCCTGTCTGAGTGAATTCAGCGGATTTGTATTATGCAGTGCATGCTTAAAATGTGTACCAAATCAGAGCCGTTCTTTAAATTAAAAACAAACCCCACAGCTTTCTCAGTGCTGAGTGTGTGCGTCGTGTTTGCAACTCTGTTCAGGTGAAACCAACTCTTATCCCAAGAGGGTGGGCAGGCAGGAGCACTCTTAGTGAACAAGCATAAATTTCTTCCTCCTTCCAAATGATATTTTATAAAATTGTAAAGCAAATTGACACTCTAAAGTGCCTGGGTAATGCCATGTCATAAACTTCACACTGTAAACTGGAGGGTGGAGCTGGGGTAGGCTGGGTCCTTGTTCCCAGGTCTGTTTCTGGCTTTGTGTCACCCAGGGGAAATCAGTACTTTTGTCCAGGCCTGGATTGCCCATCTCTAAAGGGTGGATATATTCTTCACTCCCTCCCTTCTTCTGTCCCCAGCTGTACTTTGCATTATTGGTATTCAGAAAATAGATGAGTCAATGTTTGTGAAACACTTTGAAACTCTAAGTAAAATAATCTTATGCAAGCCCAAGTTGTTATCAACTGTATTGTTACCCTTGTCATTACAATGTACATGCTGTTGCATATTTGCAAATTACATGCAGTAATTACCTGAGTACATACAGTAATTCAAGTACCACCACTAGTACTTGACATTAGTATTTCACAGCAACTTTCAGGGCAATAAATAGTGCTAGGATTCTTTCCCTTGACATTTGATTATTTGTTGGGGGCTCAAGATTTGTTAGATGCTGTACTTAAGAGAATTTTAAGCCATATCTTCCAGGGGCTTCATCATCTCTGACATCATCTGTCTGACATAGTTCTGTGCTCTAAGAAGTTCCCAGAATATTACAGTTGCCAGAAACATTTGAGCTCATCTCCTTCAGTGATTCCATTTTGCAGATGAGGAAACCAAGGCCCAGAAAGATCAAGCGACTCTCTCAAAGCCATGTAATTAGTTAAGATGTCAGAAGTGGAACGCAAGTCCCTGAATTTCCTGTCTTGCACTACTTCTTTCATTGCCCTGCACTATCTGGGAAAGGCAGAGTAGAAAAAAATGGGGTATATGGCAGGTTGTATGGCTTGGTAATGAGATTCCTCAAGAGTAATAGAGCCCCAGTTTGCTAGGGGTTTAGAAGCCTTCCCCAGATGCACCCTGAAAGAGTAATCGAGGTTGACAAGAAGGATGGAGATCAAAATGTAGCCCATGGGTTAGAGATATTGATGGTATGATCAGAAGACTACAGGATGAGTTTCCCTAGAGATACCATGGCATCATCTTCGAGCGTGAAGTAGTACTCCTTGACGAAGTCATTCTCCTCTCTCTCTGGGAAGAAAGTGGGTAGCTCCATTTTAGAGCTGGGCTATAAATGAAGACTATCAATTCCTGGCACTTAGTTGATGCTTCCTATAGAAGACACACCAAAGTTAGCTGTTGATGACGGTGGAGGTGATTATTTGGGTGGGTCCCAGTGGAGGAGTATGGAAGGCACATCACTGCCTATGAAGTAGTGATTCCTGTTACTGTGTGGAAACACTTACGGCTGACAGATATTCTCCAGGTAGTTCATGGGCTAGGCTTTCATCATATTAATATTTTCTTCATAGTACAGGACTGTTCCTGGCATGAATCAGTAATGTGCTTATGCTATTTAATGCAACTCAGACTATCCAGGTTTGATTTTTCATAAGCAGTTGAGCATCTTCTCTTTTTTTCTGGTAGGAAATTCTTTTTTTTTTCTTGTGGGTCATTGGAGATCACCCTTGCTTTAGTAGGCGAAGATTTAAATGGAAAGACTGATTTTTGGTAGAGAGATCCATATAATTCCTAGGAACATGGAAGAGTTAATTATAGAGTATAGTACTGAAGTTCAGTGTGGTATTAAGAAGCCTAGACCAGAAGGACTGCAAAACTCACACTGACTTACCTACCAAGTAGCTTTGTACTATAACAGTTCACTTAACATTTCAGGACCTCACCTTTCTCTTCTGTGAAATGACAGAATTTGATTAAATCAATTCTGAAGCCCCCTCTAGTCATAAAATTATAGAAATCTAAGTAAATTGAAAATTGATGGTACAGTTTAGGAGGAAGCTTCCTGGGATCTGGAACCTCTAGAAGATATGATTGCAATTCTTCTGAAACACATAAATTACAGTAAATGACTCAAGAGTCAGAGCCCTGAAGTGGCGAAGCTTCGAAAGTGTACGAGACGAGCTTTATTTTTATGCTGTACCCCATCCAGGTATTGAGTGATGACATAACAAAACATTGGCCATCGTGGGATCTATCAGTGTTTCTTATACCATGCTGTGGAAGGGTGTGCCACCTGTGTTCTTTCCTGGGGGCCCAGAGGAAGGGAAGGAAAAGAGGCTGGAGGGGAGGCAGAGAGAGGAACTGAGGCACAGACTTGCTGAGATGGGTGTTCAATGATACAATGTCACTTAAAAAACATCCACTTGGTGTGACTGAAAATTCATAAGGCTGGTTCTCTTATGGCTAATGGAATCCATCTTATTTTTTCATCTCATTCCACATACATGACGCACACACACACACACACACATACTGAAACCCAGTGGAATAGCTCTTTGATCTTCCAAGAACTTGACAAACAGGGAATTTGCCCCTTGTGAATTGGGGCCATACAGGGTAATTTTTCATTGGAACAAAGAATTTCTATGACAGAGGTGTTCCCTTATTGCCCAGTGCAATTGCCCAAAAGGTCCCATTGTGTGTGTGCCTCCAGCCTGGAGGTGTGAGGAATTAAAGCAGTTTAGGGAGGAGATGTCGAGAAATCTCTCTTGTTTCTGCAAAGCCATCTTAATCACGCCTGCCTCTTTTCTTTGCGTTGTGACATTTCATCATTAAGGAAGCAGGTCCCAATCTTCTGTGTCTTTTTCTTGGCTTGTCTGGCAAGCAGTTCTCTTTTGCAAGCTATGAAATCCTTAAGGAGGACTTCCTGGCAAGGGAAAAATCCTCAGTCATCCAACAGTCTCTCACTTTTCTATTTTAAATCTTGGCCGTGCACATATGGTTGGGCATGTGTGTCTAAAAATTTCTTCCACATTGACTAACTTGAGCTATTTAATAGATTGTGCTGGCCGTGGGCCTCTGCAGCAAATCCTACGATGCTCATCTCCCTGGGTAGGCAGGACACGGCCTTCTGCATTTGCCTGTGTGCTTCCCTTGTAATCTCCCTCTCCGGCCCTGTTAGAGCATGACAGTTAAAACCCACTTCTTTGCTCATTTTCTTGCAGTTAACATTGTCTCTGCTCTCCTACTTCCAGCAGAAAAGAGAGATCTCCAAATACCTTGGTTAATGTCCCAGCAAATGCACTTTCCCTAGGGCTTTGCTAGGGATGTTCTAACCCATTTCTAGGGACAGGAGAGCTTGAGGACATTTCTACCCCATGCTCTTTAAGGTCTGATGGGGAGTGTGTGTGTGTGTGAATTTAATGCATCTCAAACATATTTTAGAACTTGGAATCTCTTACCTCCAGCAGTCCCAAGCACAGACTTGGGTCCTATTAGGTCCTCAGAAGCAATGGTTGAGGTGAATTTGAGAACAAAGCTTAGTTCTGGCAACTTTGCTTCTTTATCCAGGTTGTAGGGAATGAGGCCAAAGGGACAGGGGAAGAGGGGTGAGGGAAGCACCTAGAGCCGATCCCCAGCTGCACCGCCTCCAGGCACGAAGCCCAAACTGCCACGGTGTTCTCAGAAATTTAGCAACTCCGAGAAGCTGGCAAAATGATACCCTGTGATCCAAAAGAATGACTACCCTGCCAGAAGGTGAACGGTTCTGCCTTTCCAGAGGAAACTGTCCCTAAGAAGACAAAGAGCAATAATAACCGTAACAACAGCAACATAATAATGACAGCATGGGTATGAGCTGTAGATTAACACCAAGTGGCTTAGTAGTTTGTAGAATTCCCCGCTCCCACAGGAATGATGTATACTGGCCCATCCCATGCCTGGACTGTTTGGCGGTGTCTTAAAGCTCAGTGCTGCTGTAAGAGCGGTGATATTATCCTGCGGCTGGGGTGGCCCCAGAAATTTTCTTTTTCATTGAAGGTTAAATATGTCCCCTGAAGTTTATCACAAACAGCATGAAGGAATAAAACTCCACGTGGCTGGTATTTGGTGGCTCTTCCTCCCCACTGAAATGACAAGCCCTTAAGTAAGAAAAGTCTGAAGGGTGTGTGATAGATGGGAAGAGTGGGCTTACCTTCTTGCAGGGGTGCTTTGGCAGTGCACGTGGTCTCACATTTTATGTAAAAATAATGCTGCTGCCGTGAATGGAAAGAACACGTTGTCGTTTTTGGACCCCAGACAAAAGCAAGAGTAAACAGGTGTTAAAGTGGAATTTCTATTTTTAACTTACCTTTCTCTTTCTAGAAATTGCATCAAAATCAGATGACGCATAATACTGCATATCTTTTCAGGATGTAGCAACCTCCCAGCATAATTCTCAAAGTCATTACTTTCCCCACTGCCAGTCAGACGTCTAATGTCTGAAGGCACCCCCAACAGTTTGTTTTGATTCTAAGAGCTCAACTTTGTTAGAAATTGTCCATTTGGAACTCACACTGCATTTAACGGCTCCTGCTTTGTGGTGATCTCCGGGATGAAGCTATTTCAGTGGTGTGGCCCCCTTTTCTCCTTGATCTCATCAAGTTTCCTCACCCTTTGGGAAGGTTTTTCTTTATTTGTCATCTCTGGTTTTGTTTTTAGTTTGGCACTTTCTAAATCCAGGCATGCCTCTTAAGGGCATCAGCTCCGAGAGCCTCAGAACACAGGGCGTCTCAGAAACGGGACACACACATATGCTGATTGGCTTTTAAAAGTGTAAGAGTGATTGCGGAAAGGACTTGGGGTGTCTCTTCTGCTGCTCTTCTGTTACTCCACCACTGAGAGGGAGGAATGCCCCTGTTACGAGTTTTAGGATTCCACTACATGCTGCTCCTTATGAAGGAGGAGAGAGTTGAAGAGAAGAAATGAGCGCTACTGCAGAATCATTTTGAGCGTTTCAGATCCTGCAGCTTCACACTTAACCCTTGCATGGCCCTCACTCTGTACCAGGCCCCGCTGTAACGGCTTTCCATCTGTTAACCTCTCTGTGCCTGGGGACAATGCCACGAGGCGGGAACTACTCTCGATTTTACCAGTCAGGAAATGGAGGCAGAGGGTGGTGATGTAACTTGACTCTAGGTCACCGAGCAGCCAGGCCATCTGGCACCTAGAGGCCAAACTTATAGCAGCTCTGCTCTGCTGCCTTTGTGGACCACACCCCATTTCACCAGTGGAAGAAGCTTATGAATTAAGTGCTGAATGCTAGAATGTAGTGTCCGCTGACTACCAAGATCACAAGGCCATCCTTCCATCAATAGGGTGTAAGACAAGTTGAAGTTTTCCTTGTTTGTGTTGGTCCTCACTGCTCATTTCCCAAGACCACCTTGAGGCTAGTAGCATTATGTTTTAACACTTGCCTAGAAGTGCAAAGATATATTCCCTAGGCATAGAAAAGTTCTATCTGTAAATTAAACATACCCACACTGGGAATTAAATGCACGATTGTACTTCATTAGTACCACCTTTTACTACATGGAGCTATCCAGCTTAGGTGACAGGACAGAACATGAAATCGGACTGTTTGATGCTCCCTTCCCATGGTGTGTAAATTCAGTCATATATAGTGAACTAGGGGCTCTAAAACAGTGTTGCTAATTTGGGCTTTTATTTTTATGTAAATTAAAGTTTTCCCAAACATTAGAGAAAGTGGCTAATACCTCCTCTTCTAGTAACTATTTATTGATCCTAACTTTGTATATAGAACTATACTACATGAGGCAGGGAATATGATGATACATAAATAAGGGTCCCTTCCTTTGAGGGATCATAGACTAATGGGGCAAGATGATGATAGAGAATGAAGGCCCACAAAACAAAACAAAAGTTTTAAAGGTACAAGAAAGTAAATATAACAAATTACTATATGTGAATGCCTTAGACACATATGTCTCTAAATTTGAAAGGGAGGGAAAGAGAGAAAAAAGAACTAACGTTTATATGAAACTGCTTTGTTCTAGATGCTTTTTCATGTGTTTTCCATGTAATTATCACAATAGCCTTCTCAGGCAGAAATTATTTATTTCCTTATTTTACAGACAAAGAAGCCAACTGACCCAAAAGAGTACCCGCCCTACCAGCGGGTGAACAGCTCTGTCTTCCCCATGACTCTCACTATAGTTGACCTAAGCATTTGGTGGTAGATTTAGGTTTTTGAGGCCAGACCTTAGGCTACAGCAGTCAGGGAAGGCTTCACGGAGGAGGTGGACTTGAACTAATCAAGATAGAGAACACATGGGCAGAGAGAAGTCAGGGTGATTCCTGGTAGGAATCAGCATGAATCATGTGATGGAGAGAAGACCGCACACACACTGAGCTGGAGAAGACCTAATAGTAGTAGAACATTTCTTTAGGAGAAGAGTTGGAGCTAATGTCAGAAGGAGGTGTGAAGCTAGGTTTGCATCAATATGAACGAATGCGGTAGAGGGACCACAGCACACAAACTCGCCAATCTTTCAATATATTTCTTCCTTCAATCTAGAATGTGGCACCAGTAACATTTCAACTCTACATTAGATTTATTAAAAAAATTTGTTTTTTATATCAAGATATATAGGTTACATAGGAAAATCAGCTCTACTCCTCCCTGTTATATTCACTGAACTGCTCTTTGGAGTAAATAACTGTGTAAGCCTCAGTGCTTGCCTTACCCTCTTTCCATCCTCGTCATCACTTGCTTTACCTGAATAGGTCAAGTAAAGAAATCCTTGTGAATCCAGATGTGTCAGTTGCATTCGACTGGGGTTTCCAAGGGGACTAGAAATGGAGAGTAGCAACTGCACAGTCTTCTCTCTGGGATATGCATAACTTTCTAAAAATCCCCTTTGCCTGACTTTCTAATGTCGCATTCTAAAATATTCAGGTTGCTTTTGTTGTTCTCTCCATAAAAAATTAATGATCATGAAAGTGTTATCATGTTTATTTTAAAGGAACCATTTTCTACATTTTAATTAAAAGTTGTAATTCACCATCTTTTCACCAAGTTATCTTAAATCTTCATCATATTGGTAATGGGTATTGGGCTGGATTCAGAGAGAAATACAAGCGTTACTTAATGCAAACAGTAAAATCTCGGCATTTCTAGAGATACGGTTCTGTTCATTTCGTGTGCGGCGCTAACTCTGCCTTTTTAATTAGAAATATCCTCCTGCTTCTGCAAGGATCCTGGGAAGGAGGCATTGTCTTATTCATTATGTATTCCACGAGAATCACAAGTGGACAAAACCAGGCATAATGCGATGACTGTTGTGTTATTAAAGCACTTTAATAAGGTTACTCCCCCAGTAGAGTGAGCTTCTCAAATACCCATTTCTTTTTCAAGAGGTGAGCTGCTTGGAGCAGGATGCTGGGTCTCCTCTGGGTACCTGTGAGGCCCCTTTTTGTATGTATTTTAAAGATCTCTATGAGTATACTACCAGGACTAGTTCCTCTTCCTTTTTAGTCACCTGTCCTACCTTAGGGAGTGATGTCCTAGAAAGTATTGGATTTTCTATTTTAGTCCTATAGTATATATAAGAGGAAATAGTTTAAAATGATGATAGATGGGGGAAAGATCTGTAAACAAAGATTCATGACATTTGGGGCATTTCTGTGCCATGTTGTTCTGTTGTAGTTATCCCTCTGTTCTCCACCCCCAGCAACTAAAAATCATATTGGTTAAGAATTCAATCTCTAATGGTTTTCATTAAAAATAAAATCTTTAATGGTACTAAAAATGTCTTTTAAGAAACAAAATGGAAGTGTTGAAGAAGGGTAGGAAGCAGGGCAGAAGGCAGAGAAGAAAGGGAGGAAGGAAGGGAGGAAGGGAGGGAGGAAGGAAGGAAGGGAGGGAGGGAGGGAGGGAGGAAGGAGAAAAGGAAGATTAAAAAAAAAATGGGGCCCACCCAATTGCAGCAGAGCAAAGACTTATATCTATGCATTACTTTGATTTCAAATTATTTTTAGCATGGCTTTTATTATACTCACTGTTACATACATAAATCTTTAAAGTAATATGTTTTGTAAGAAATGGTCATAAAAATTTACAGCCAGTAACTTTTCCCCTGTCCCTTACAATGATATTCTACTAAAACCATTAAATGGTTCTCATTAATGCCCTTTAAATGATTGTGTAATGACCCACAATTGCTTGTAAGTGAACAACCATTAAAGAATTACCAGTTCTTAGCATGCTTTTAAGTACAGCTTAAATACATGGGAGGTAACATAATATATTAGAAAAAGTATTAAATTTGAAACAGTAAAAACGTGATCATCACAAAAGAATGAGTAGGTGTGCAACCCTACCCTTCAATGACGACGGTTCCCACTGAACAATCATTATAGCAGATTTTACTGTATTTGTCCTTTTTCCGTATTGAATCTTTTCCTTTTTTTCTGGGATTAAAAATAATAATAAAACCCTGCCACCACAGGAGTGAAAGTGCATATAAAAGCAAATGGGTGAGTAACATTCCATTGTATATATGTGCCACATCTTCTTTATCCATTCATCTGTTGATGGACACTTAGGTTGCTTCCACGTCCTGGCTATTGTCAGTAGAGCTGCAATGAACATATTGGTACGTGACTCTTTTTGAATTATGGTTTGCTCGGGGTATATGCCCAGTAGTGGGATTGCTGGCTCGTACGGTAGTTCTATTTTTAGTTTTTTAAGGAACCTCCATACTGTTCTCCATAGTGGCTGTATCAATTTACATTCCTATTAACAGTGCAAGAGTGTTCCCTTTTCTCCACACCCTCTCCAGCATTTATTGTTTCTAGATTATTTGATGATGGCCGTTCTGACTGGTGTGAGATGATAGCACAGGGAGATCAGATCAGCTCGGTGGTTTGTGACCACCTAGAGGGGTGGGATTGGGAGGGTGGGAGGGAGGGAGACGCAAGAGGGAAGAGATATGGGGACATATGTATATGTATAACTGATTCACTTTGTTATAAAGCAGAAACTAATACACCATTGTAAAGCAATTATACTCCAATAAAGATGTTAAAAAAAAAAGCAAATGGGGAAAATAATTAAACCCATGTATAACAGACAGCCACCTATCTAAACAAAAGGAGAATAATTCAACCCCAGATAGTTTCTACACAAGGGCACATATTCATTTTTTTCTAGCCATATAGATATTTGGTATGAGATTGCCTAAGCAGTTGGATGATTGCATTTTTTACACTTCAAAGTATTCTGCATCATGGGAATACAGTCAAAGACAGTAAAAAGTAATAACTCTTACGGAAGGTGTGAGGTCAGAGGAATCCCCTGCTATTCCAGACATGTTTTGTAGTAAGCTTACACACCCATGTAGAGTTGGGCAGTTGATTTTCCCTGAACTACAAATGTCAAATCAAGAGTTTGGTGGCATTTGTTTTTGAAGTTCTTTCACTCCTGACAGACCTTGTTTTGTACTCAAGTGCCGTTTATGGTGATGTGGCAATAGAAACGGACAGAGCAAGGTGCAGGGTGAGCACAGTGCCAAATTCCTCAAGGGACAAGAGAAAATCAGATTTATTAACTGCCACTTGTATCTGCTTACTTTGAAGGCATTTAGTCTGAGGGCGTGGGGTAGGTGGGCTGGCAGGGCAGGCAGGGGCAGAAGTTTGAGGCCAGAAAGCACAGCTCTGTATTTTTCCTGTGTCATTTTCGAAACTCAGGGTCAACATTGAATCCCCCAACTGGCATCTTCTTGGCCTCCCAGGATTGGTGACACACTACATTTTCTTCCCTCCAACAAACTCTTGCTTATTCCCACACGTGTAACCGTGTTCTCATTAATTGCCTCCTTCTGATGCACTAAGCCAGTGGGAGGCAGGAGATTCCTAACTTTACAAATGGTGAGATTAGACTCATAAAGGTGATCAGAGTTGTTTCTCTGTATCATGAAAGTCTCACCTTAGCTCTTATTCCCTCTGGGGGACCCTCCCTAACCCCACACAACTGTTCCCATAATGCTTGTCAAATGCTAGTAAAGTAACATAAGATCTGGAAGGGCAGGGACCCTGTCAGCCCTGCTCAAAGCCAGATCTCTCATTCCTAACATAGTGCCAAACAGTGCTGGGCTCTTAAATAAATATCAGGGTATTAAACTTACCCAGAAAGTTTGAGAAATAAGTTCAGTTGGTCAACTCAAGCTGGATAATTTAAAGTAGATCACTATTCAGAAACAAAGTTGGACATTTACAAGATTGTCATTAGAAAGTAGAAATCTGGGCCTGTCAAGAAAAAAATCTCAGGTAATAACCCAGTTTCTTTTTTTCCTGTACCCCTTCCCCTTTTGCATGTTGGTCCCTCTCAGAGCCTCCATCCTCTTTCAAGCAATTATGTTTCTTTTATTCTCATCTCTTCCATTCCTCTCCCTTAACACAAAGCCTCATCCCCTCTAAAAGCTGTTCTTCAAAAATTGCTTCCACTTTCCCCAGTCCATGAGTGTCTTTGTACGTTGAAACTTTGTCATATCTTGAAAACAGGGAAGTTTTCTTTTCCGTAACTACAGTTCTGGGTGTTGATGGGTTTGTGGCATCACGTCCTGGGTACCCTGGAATCCTGACAGTATGGTAGGAAAAAGTATAGGGGAGGAAGAGGGCTTGGCTTAACTTGAAGACTGACCTGATTTGTAAAATAAATCAAGCATAGAAACAAAGATGAAGACAGAACACAAAAACAAACCCTTTATTCTCCTGATATATTCTTAGCTTCATGTCATCTGGTACACTCTCTTCAAGTCAGGGACCTTTCCCATCTCTGATTGTGGGAACAAATCCAACTGTAAGCCTCTTCTCAGTGTGCCTGGCAGTAGTTGCCACACTGTGTGTTATTTAAGAAGCTCTGTTTGGCTCCATGCTTCATAGAGGAGAGGAACATATGGCCTTGACTGTTAAAAATATTCATGAGTCATGTTGCCCAGTACTGAAGTACAGCCACCTCAAGGGCAATTTTCCAGCAGCTCATACTGGTTTATATAACATGGAATGAAAACCAGATGAAGTTCCAGGAGGTATTCAGAGGAGACAGAATGCAGTGAGGCAAGTTAGAATTCGGTCGATATGCTGGGTTGTATGTCCCTTCTGGAAAGATGCATGGAGTATTGGTAGACTATCACAGTGAGGGACCCCTCTCTTTGGTTCCATTTAGCGACCCAGTGTTCTGCTAAAACCTTCTGTAGAAAGAACTTGAGTAGACTTGGAATTGAGGGTGACTCCATTCATTGATTCCCCAGTGACTTTCCTCTTCTCTCCATGACCATCAAGAACTCACCATGCCTCATGGCGTTTGCTTGGCCCAGAATATCTCTTCCTCTAACCTCCATGCTCCTACCAGAAGATTCTTCCAGGGATAAATGTTCATGATTTTTTAAAAAATGGCTTTTAGGGAACTTCTGAAAAAGTTCAGTTTGCAGTTGTCGCAATTGTTTTGGTGGTTGTTTTGACTTTAACATTTCTGAAGGTTTCTACAGAAGTGGTCCTGACTGTGTTTGGCTTCCCAGGAACATTTTATGTGATTTGTCAAATGCCGGTATTAAATAAGCACAGTTAAAACAACCGGAGCTGTAGGATAAAACGGCTTAGCTCTCAGATGGTCTAAGAGCAGGCAGGCGGGACGTCTATAATAGTTTCATGATTTAGAATACAGTGTATTATTTGCCCTTTCTCCTTCTTTCCATTGTAAATTAATCATTAGAGGGCTCTATCTGAAGCACTTCTTTTCTCACTGTATCCTGTTTCAACAGGCCCCATGCGGGCGACTGCACCTGACTGTAATTTGGGGAACATAAATTGCAGTGTTTCAGCACTTTGTGCCTTCTCTAATAAGTTAATGTCACTCCCATCTTCTGGCACAGTTCAATTCAGAAGGGCCACAATGTATCATTAATGCATTAAAAAATGTTGTGTTTTTAGACCGAATACCTGGAATTAACTGGGAGACTGACGATCCAAAACAGACTTTCTACAGCGCTTGGGAGCCCGGAGGAAGCAATTCTTGTTTCAGCATCTGCATTATCACAGCAGCCCCCGTACTTCAAAGGTCTGTGCAGGATGCTCAAAATAGGCACCTTGCCAAACAGAAATTGAAACACGTATACGTACTACACTATTTGCCTTACAGAAATTAATTTTTATCCAGCAGCACCTAGGATTATTTAATATTTATCTTTAGCTGCAGGAAGATGAATCTATTATTTTATGAGTTGATTTTGTTATTCTACCTGAGTGTTTGAGTCCATCTTTCCAGTAGGAGACACTTATGGTCTCCTCTATCCCCTTGCCTATCACCCTCTTTTTATTATTATTATTATTAAGTACCTGGAAGCTTTGTGGCCTCTCCCGTTGCGGAGCACAGGCTCCAGAGGCACAGGCTCAGCGGCCATGGCTCACGGGCCCAGCCGCTCCGCGGCCTGTGGGATCCTCCCGGACCGGGGCACGAACCCATGTCCCCTGCATCGGCAGGCGGACTCTCAACCACTGCACCACCAGGGAAGCCCAGATTCATTTTTTATCGCTTGATTTCCCTCTGTTGGTTCCCTGGGAAGAAATGACCATGTCCTTTCAACGGTCTGAGCAAATTTTAAGGTCTAGGATCATATCAGCTGAATAGACTCGGTGGTGGTAGTCGGTACTGAAGAAACAGTTTTGGATTGCAAATAAAGAAACCGAGTTCTAGAGCCTGTCGCCACCTTTGTGACCTGGGAGAGATCCCTTAACATTTTCCGAGCTTCCCCCTCATCATCTGTACCTAAGTAGTTTAGAGTCAGTCCCTACAGAGCTCTTTCCCCTAGCGATTTGTCATTCTGAAAGGCCACCAAGGTCCTACAGTTCCTCCTTCTGTTGCTAAGATTTCAAAGGATCGTGTACTATGTTGATTGTTTGCACCCGTGAAATTAAAGCACTAAGAAAGGAATGTGTCAGTGTGTTGAATAACAAAATGACTGATAGAGTATCAGGGGGACTTGAGTGTATAAAAAGCCACAATATTGCAAAGTACCTTGTAGATGGGAACTGTTAAATATCAATGGAGCATTGCTGTGTCTGCACCGTCAGCACTTCCCTGTGACCACAGTGAGAGAGATGCTAAAATGTCATTTCATGGACCACATTATGTGCTGCTTGCGATGAATATTCTGGCCATGGTTTATTACATTTTTGATAAATTGTAACTTCTTGGACCCAAATTTGGTTAGCTTATCTCTAGTGCCATTTAAATATCTTAAAAGACTGAATTTGCCCCAAAGATTTAATCATCATTCAGCAGCAGTCTGTAACCATGTGGTACTAATTTAAATTACTGTAGCAATGGACAAGTCTCTATCCAGAAATTAATAAATGCAATTTATAAGGAATGTTAAGTAACAACTAACAATTTAATGCTTTGTGAGCTTCAGCCAAACTGATTAAATAATTAAAACAGATTTCGAGCGATAGGGGAAGAGATTTTACCATAAAAGAGATAAACACTTTGGGAATTGTATGCATTCTTTTAGACATTTAAGATAATTAAATCCAAAACCTATGTTAAAAATAACACTAAAGGTCTGGTTTAAATCAGTAGTGGGAATTGCCAAGTTAAGAGCTGAATATCATCTTAAATGTCTGCTCCATTGTTTTAAATAAGGCATTTGGGGACTCTTTGAGCACTGGGTCAGTTTATAGAGCCTGCTATTGGTGGGACAATATTGGTCTCAAGCATAAATAAATGTATTCGGTGGAACTTTCTTCTTGCTGTGACGTTTCAGGCTTTTACTAAGCTAAACTGGATGTTTAGATTTCTCAGAGTTGTTGTACAAACCTAAAACTACCATGTATATGGTTTTCAAATTCTTATTTGTTAAAAAAGGTAAAGGAATGTAGAGATCATAGCTGTTTTGATTTTATGTGTAATAAGTGTAATATATACATTTATAGGCTCAAAATAATTCATTCTTGCAACAAATTGTTGAGCACTTGTGTATGTACAGTACACGGATGTCTCTGTGATACAGAGATAAACAAGGCAGGGAAGCAGTGTCTTTTCTGATGAATAATAATTTTGTAGTCTGCAAAAGCAGATGGTAGCCCCCTTGATAGAAATGACCATGGGTTACAATAGGACATATTCCTTTTAAGAATAAGTTTTTTAAAAAGTTTGCACAAGTGAATCAAATCCATCAATGTCCATCAATCATCCTTTACATTGTATCTGCAGCCCACCAAACTCAGTGTAAAAGCTATGCATCCGCTTGTGTGAGGGCTCTTACCTTAACTGTGGGAAAGCTGGATGGTGGTATCTACAGGATGGAGTGTAAATGTGGAAATTGTTGGAAAACCGTATTTTGGCGGGGCGGTACCTAGTTAGTGAATGCTAGCTGGTTGAATTTTCACTGACCTGGCCAGCTGTTTGGGGGTTAAGTAGATGCAAATTGAATGTTCTACTGTACAATGGGTTAGGAATTCGTTATCTTCCAAATTGAACTTATCATGCTTTCCTCAAAATCTTCTTTTCCTTATATGATAACCAATCATCCTGGTTTGCCTGGGACTGAGGGGTTTTCTAGGATGTAGATCTTTTCGTGCCAAAACTGAGAGAGTCCTGGGCAAACCAGATGAGTTGATCATGCTGGCCTTTTAACTTCTTCTCTTGTCTTCTCTATCCTGATGAATCATACTTTCACCTATTCAATTATTCTGACTTTTCCATTTCTTTTTCCACATCCGAATTGTCACTGAATTTTATCAAGTGTTTTATTCCTCCCTCTTCTCCAGACTCTCAGTTGTTGCCTCGGCTCAAGCAATATCATGCTTTTGCCTGAACAATTGAAGCAACTGCTAAACCGAAAGCCCTGTCTCTAGACTTGCTCTCACCCCAATCTCCCCATGACTCAGCTTCCAGTGATATTTAAAATGCCTATTCACTTTGCAGAGTCTTCAGTGTTACTTATTACACAAAATCTCAGCTTATGTACATGGCGAGAAAAAAGGCCCTCCATCATCTGGTTCCTGTCAAAATCTCCAAGCTTACCCCCAACAACACTCCTTCTTAAACTCTATTCTCCAGCCATGTGAATCCACTTGGCGTTCCATGGGGGCAGGATTCACACGTGTACTGTACACCTTTGGCTATAATATTTCCTATTTTTGGAAAGTCTCTCCTAGTCCCTTTTTCATCTTGCAAGCAACTACTTAACTTTTCAAGACCCAGTTCAAGCATCACATTCCTGTATGAAATTCTTCCTGCCCCCAAATAAAACTGACTGTTGCTAATTTGGGGCTAGACTGTGCCTTATATACTCATCCTGCATCTAAAAACACATGTTAACTGTTACTTATGTAGTTATTAGTCTTCTGTTCTAGACTATATACTCTTCTAGTAGAGGAAACCTGATTTATTAGTATTTATTTCCAGATTTGGGTATGAGCTCTGACACATAACTGACAATGAAATGTTGATGGAGGGAAAGAAGAATCTGTCTCCCGCACCATGGGAACTACTCTGAGACCACAAGGCAGTGTGTGTGGTACGTTTCTAAGCACTTTGATGATGCCCTTCTCATATCACCTGGCTGAAACTTGAAGTAGTTATTTACTTGTTCATCATTTTACTAGTATATCTTCTATATCCTCATAGAGTAACTTCCAGAAGAAAAATTTTATGTCCACGTATTAGAAGAGACACATTTTTATATCATCTTTTTTATTCTTATGCTGTATTAGTCTTGATTCAAGTCTAACACTGTTGACTGTCTATCCAACATCCATTTCTCTGCCCCACCCCATTTCTTTATCCTTCCAAGCAGAACTCTGTTGATTCCAGGGTCACCTCTCCACCATAAGACCATGTACTCTGGAAAGGTTGCTTCCCTTCCCTAGGGGGTAGCTCCTAAATAGCCTGAGGCAGCCATGGTGGCCCCATTCCCCAAAGCTACGTAGAGATGGTTTGAGGTTCTGGCTTGTGACACAGTTCTGGCCGCTGAGATGTAAGACAAGTCTGCTGGGGGTCTTTTGGAAAGGTTCCCTCTCGCAACAGAGGTACCCAGGAGGAAATGGTCTCTTATTCTCTGGATGTTGTTCTGTCTATAAGTGACACCTAAAACTACTGTGGCCGTGTTGTGACACTGAAGGAGGCCAGCTTTTGGATGAGAGCGACACTAAGATCAGCACAGCAGCAAAATAGAAGGACCCCAATCTTTGATGTCATTATGGAGTCTCTGATCCTACTCCAGTTAGAGCCCTCAGTCTCCTTCTTCTAGACTTGTAATTATGCTCTCTGTGGCTGGAAGTCTCATAACTGACACAGATGAGTTTAGCATTGTAAACTGAGAGGGCCGGGGCCATTTGTTTATTACATACCACATGGTACTTCACAGGTAAGGATAAAAATGCTTAAAATATACTTGGAATAAAGGCAGAAGCCCAAATGACCCTCTGAGAAGATTCAGTTGCCACCATTTGTTCAATAACTATGGTGAATGAATCAATCAATGAATAAAGATTCTGTTGGAGGAATTGTACTAAGTGCTTATAAGGAACACAAACTCTTAAGTAGTCACATCCTTTCTCTATATGAACTAATCGTCTCGTTAGTGAGCTGGGCAGTGACCTAAATTACTATACAATAAAGAAGACTGTAATGGATATTACAGTAGTGATAACGATCTGACATTTACTGAGCAATTACTATGCACCTGGCGCTATTCTAAGTCCTTCCCAAGGAGTTTTATTTGCACCAACTATATCTTCTCTCTCAAATATTTTCCTCACAGACCACTTCAAAGCCTAAAAGTACTTATATTCCTATATCTGTAGAAAGAGAGAAAGAAAGAAAACCACTGTCTTTCCTGACTTTGCTTTTCTGGCAAGATACCACCTTATTTCCCTTTTCAAACTTCACTAAGTTTTTTCATTAATAAACTTTCTTTTTATGTTCACAAAAGAACTGAGTGGAAAGCCCAGAGATTTCTCATATACCTCCTGTCTTCAAACAGGCACAACCTTCCTCACCATCGACCTCTGCCACCACAGTGGTACGTTTGTTACAATGAACAAACCTACAGTGACACATCATCACCCAGAGTCCGTAGTTTACATCAAGGCTCACTCTCGGGGTTGTACATTCTATGGGTTTTGACAAATGCAGAATGGCATGCACCCACCACTGTAGTATCAGACAGAATAGTTTCACTGCCCTAAAAACCTCCTGTGTCCTGTCTATTCATCCCCCTTCCCCCTTCCCCAAGTTTTTTGAAAAAATAAATAAATCACCACTTCTTCTACGAGCCTTTATTGTTCACATCATATTCCTTCTTTGATCCACTGCACTTATTTTTTCAGCAGGCGGACTCTCAACCACTGCACCACCAGGGAAGCCCCCCCTCATTTTTTTCAAACTTCCCTGAGAAAGGTCACGATGGACCATGATATGGACAATTCGTTGGCTGTACCCCCTGCCAGTTCCTTCTTTTGTCCTCCCCTCCATTGCAACACCATCTGCCCAGTTTATCCAAGCCAGAAACGGTGGGCCCATGCTCAACTCTTACCTCTTTTCCTCTCCCACTTGTTAGTTCTGTCTCCAGGTTTTCCATTGCATGAATTTCTCCTAAGAGAAATACAACTTTTCTTACCCGCCCTCAGAGGCTTTCATCCTCTCCTGGAGACCTCTGTAAAAATCTCCTAGCCTTTTCTCATGCCAACCCAACCCTAGAGTGATGTCAGAGTAACTTTCAAAAACACCATTCTCTTCTTGCCACTCCCTGGTTGGAATACTTTAATAGTATCTCTTTCCGGCAGAATAGCCTCTGAACTCTTCAGCACGGCGGCCCTGGAGGTCTTCACAATCCTGCAAAGGTTCTACCTCCCTGGTGTCACCTCTAGCGGCTCCTCCTCTGCGCTGTCTCTTCGACCTCGACTGAAGTGGCCTGAGTCCCGAACGTGTGTACTTCTGACGCTCTGTGACTTTACACAGTCTCAGCTCTCTGTGTGGAATGCCCTCTCTCCCTTGTCCAGGTCATGAGCTTCTACTAACACTGAGGAACAATGCAAATGTTCCCTGCTTTCCTGTCCATCTTTTCTAACATAGCTCCCTTATCAAAGCTATTGTGCTGTGTTGTTATATGTGTTTCCCTGTGTTCCTTATCCCTTCTCTTAAATGTGAGCTTTTGAGACAAGGCACTTTGTATCATTCATCTCAAAATCTCCAGTACCTGGTACAGTGTCTAAATAGGTACAGAATACTTACATGAGCCAGACACTCTTCAAGGCACTGTATATAACATGAACAGAGGACCGTCTTATACTCAGGGGACATAGCATTCTATTCTAGTAAGAGAAGACAGATGCAGTGAATTTAACGAAGAGCCAGTGACATTAATGAATGAAAATGTTAAGACATAGATAGAAGACATAGGGAGTGGTAAGGACCATTGATAAACTGGGCAGTCCATGACCCACCCAAAGGCATTTATTTAAATTCACATCAAAACCTCAGCAGCTGTGCACAACTTGGCCCACTGAACATATTTGGGGGCCAGATTTGGCCAGTGGACTACCTCTTTTTTTTTTTTTTTTTGTGGTACGCGGGCCTCTCACTGTTGTGGCCTCTCCCGTTGCGCAGCACAGGCTCCAGACGCTCAGACTCAGCGGCCATGGCTCACGGGCCCAGCCGCTCCGCGGCATGTGGGATCTTCCCGGACCGGGGCACGAACCCGTGTCCCCTGCATTGGCATTGGCAGACGGACTCTCAACCACTGCGCCACCAGGGAAGCCCTGGACTACCTCTTTAAGGTCCTTGTTAAACAGGCCTCTCTGTTCCACATCCTGTTCCTTGAAAAAGCAGGGAGGGACAATCGATCCTTGAACCCTGGCAGAATTGCCTTATTAGTCTGACTCCAGTCTACCTTAATAACAGCACCTTACTTGTCTTATCCTGTTTATCCTGTGCTTGTAGCTTTATGATTTTTTTTTTTAGCAGCCACAAAAGTTGTCCTGAGAAAATGATCCTTTTATATTCCTTGGAAAGAATACTCTTGTACTTGGAACTCAAAGGCCCAGCAATGAGAGTGCAAAGGCGGCAAAAGAGTGTGGGCTCTCTTACACCAGATTCAGAAGTTTTGGTGTCTTAAAAATAGCTTCAGCAATCATCCATTTTATGGGATAGGAGAACAAAGAAGTATGCCATTCATATGTGTAGGTATGACTAGAGGGCAGAAAAATAAAATCGTAGTGATTTAAAGTTGAAAAGTCACCTAAAGATAATTCAGGATTAACTCATTTTGCAGATGAGAGCACCGAAGCCCAGGAATTAGTAACTTACCAAAGTTGTGGACCTTAATATATTCAAGTAGCATTAATAGTTGACCATCTCCTCTGCCCCCATGTTAGTAGCTAAGGGTTTCAAACAGTAGAAATGAATGTGGGCTCTGACCAGCAAATTGTAGGTGTTTTCCAAAGTTTTGTGACCTGAATAACCAGCTCTTCATGGGGAAGAGACCCATGATAGAGGGAGGTGGAGGGGCATTATAGTTGATAGGAAGATGTGAGGATGGTGCATGAAGTGTGTGTAACTCCAGCCTGTAAATTAAACCAAAAGGCTTGCAGAATTCTAAGTTGGATGGTATGTGGGAGAAGGGTACTGTGTATCTATTGAATTATTCATTCATTCATTCATGCATTCATTGGTTCATTTCCTCATCCACAAATGCTGAGCCCTGACTGTTACTGACTTCTGAACGAAATGCTGCAGCAGCCACCGTGTTACAGAATGTGGCTCCCTCCTTGGGCTCAGAGAGCTGACACTTCCACAGAGGAGCTAAATGAGCAAGTAGATCATCACAGTGCTCTGTGCCATGCGCTCATGTGTGTTCTTCCTGGGGAAAAGGGAATCTTGGACTGGACTCTACAGGCAGTTTGCTCTAAGTCAAGTGCTGTATTAAAAACACTTTACCATACCCTTCCCAGTCATCCCAACAGTACCACCTGTGCACCAGTCATCCTCTGAAGAGCCTTTCCCCCTCAAGCAAAAATAACCTGCTTGGGAGATACTATGAAGAGCTTTTCTCCTTCTTTTGAAGTTACAATACCCGCCAAGTGACGTACCCTGTGTTTCTGTTACACTCTTCCCGGAAGGACCAAGGCTCCTGAGTCATAAGATGGCAGCCATCCTTTGCAGCCATTGGCTCCTGAGGAGCAGGCATTTCCATCCATCTGCAAAGGGAAGAAGAATTAGCCGCCTGCTTGAATCAACCGTATGTGTGCTGGTTGGGAGCTGTTAGAGATGTACCCCTGACAAGAGCCGAGTTGCCCAGCCGGCTTCCCTTTATCAGATGGGCCGGTGCCAATCATCATTGTTCTCACAAGGTGAAAGCAGGAGTTGTTCCCCGTTAGAAGATGGTGCCATTCTGGCAGGGTCATCGTGGCGTTAAGATGCATAGCATTTGTCAGGTTTGCCTAGGACTTCTGGAGGTTTAGTTATGAAACTTGTTAATTGAGCTATAAATATAGCTGCAGCCTTTGCCTTCCAGTAAGGCAGTGTGTTAATTTGGGTTTGGCAGGGGGATGGTACAAGCTGCCAATGTTATGTCAGGATTAGTAACGTGCAGTACATTTTAACTCCACTTTCCCATGTGCCACGCTTTCCTCCTCTGTTTGTTATCTTTGTGAGGGAAGGGAGAAGAGGAGAAAGCAAGCGCATCGTTACGGGCGTCTTATGTTAGGACTATTTATCTGTGAACCTGCCCTGCACCCTACAGGTCTCCAAGTGGAAAGAGTTAGAAAGATAAGTGAAGAAAGCCACGTGCTCTACCCCCGAGGGTTCAGCCACAGCCTTCCGCCCTGAGATCAGTGCAACCACAGTTGCCAACAGCAGAGTGTTTGCTGTTGCTTACTCCCAGGAACTCCATATTTAGGACATCTCTCTGTTCGTGAAAGTGATAATCATAAATATATGTTCTCCATAATACACATATATTCTCCCTCTCTTTTACATGCAAGGAATTACGTGTGGAGTGGAGTCGGTTTGTTTGCTTATTTCTTCTTCAGATACTTATTAAAGGGTAAGCATGTCACTTGCTCATCTCACTGAGAAGAAAAATGTGACGGTTTTAAACTGTACATAAAAACAACTTTGGTTGTGTACTTTGTGGTCTTAGAGGAAAGGGAAGGGTGCTGTAGAAGCAGTTATTACCCTGCCTATTTAGAGATGCTTGGTAAGTGCTAGCTGAACGAATGAATGAACGAATGAGTGGGTCTCACTTAAGCTGTGTTTTGAAAGAGTGGTCTTTGTAGATTATCCAGTCGATCACGTCTGCTTTCTTTTCTTAAAACATTATCAGTGACCTGGAAATAGGTTGGCAAAATGTGGAATTCTGTTTGTTGGAAATGTGGTAAAGAAAAGAACTCAGTTCCAGCTAAATAGTATCAAACATTTAATTTTTTTTCTAAATGCACCTGGCTTGAGTAGAAATATGAAAGAATGTAGAAGTCTAACATCCTGTGTGGGTCTCTGGAGACAGCACTGATTGCATTTCGCTGGTTATGAAATGTTAGCGAGATCAGCTGCAACTCAATATTCTTTGTTTTTCATTCTGCTTTCCCCTCCATGGGCATGTCTCTCACCCCTGATAAGTAGAAATTTCCAACTCCTTTTTGTTTTGTTTTGTTTTGTTTTGTTTTGTTTTGTTTTGTTTAATTAGAGCTGGATGTCTTTCTTCCTTCTTGAGTTGAACTCTAGAAATGAAGAAGGTATGTCATGGATGAAGAAATGTGCTTCACTCTAATGAAGACTGTGTTATTTTTTTTTTTACAGTGAAACCATAGCCTGCCTCAACTACACCAGCTGTTAATTGTATTTTCCTTAAGTCCTTTTGATATTCATTTGAAATGCATTTTATAACCCATCTGGTAACCTTGCTGCTAACCAACAATTATAGTCTGACATCTGAATACAAAGAATTTGGGACAAGCCACAGTTGTACATGGAAACTTTTAAAACAATGTCTCCCTTAATATATTCTTTACTAAGAAACATTGTGAAGAAATGATTATAGCCTCACTAAATTCTGACATGCTAAAAAAATGGCTGTTCGCGCTTTGAAAATTTGTACCAACTTCATGACTGGGAAATTGAGAGGACAATAATAACAATAAAAAAGGCACCCGCTCTGCCAGGCAGTCCACTTTTTGTCCGTTCCACCCCATTCACAGACTTGACACAGCCTGGACCCATATTAATTCCAGCTGTTGGAGGTGGACAGAGATTGGGTGCTGTTCACAATGTGGTTACTTTGGAGACTGAAGAATCTGGAATCAAAGTGATAGGTTATTAAAGTCTGAAGCAGGGCTTCTATGGGCACTTGTGGGTTTTTTGTACTTAGGCACCAGTCCGAGTAGGCAAGTGTGGGCTGGAATCTAGCCCTGGTACTTCTTGCCAAGTTGTGTGCCCCAGCTTGGGGCTGCATCAGCTGGGAGGAAGGGTCCTTTCTGCAGTTCAGCTGCCAGGTTGGAGCGCCTTTTTGTAATTCTCACCAAGATGCACCGTGTGCTAGAGGTGGCCTTGGCTGGAAGTAACTTTGTGGGATCTCGTCCTTCCCACCACTATTGTGTATCTGAAACTCTCCTGCCCACCCTCATCTCTCTTGGTGGGAGAAGGAGTGAATTGTCTGATGGGGGGAATCTGGAAGGAGAAACCAGGCCTAGGTAGCTCTGCCTCTTCTTCTGTGTTTTTAGGGAACCAGCTACCTGGCAGGGGCACACCTCGTGCACTTGGGCATGGGTGGTAAGGAGGGGAGGCGGGAGAGACCTGACCCAGTCCAGCATCTCTAAATTTAGGAAGCTGACTTTCCCATCTTTCCCTGTCTTTCTTTATTCAGTAAGAAAAGTTATAATTTGCCCTCCCCCAACCCCCATCAGCTCACTTTTTTGTCTCATTTTTCCATTAGTTCAGAATTCAGGAAGAAGGGTGATACTTACTGGGCTCCCCCCAGGGTCTTAGAGACCATACAATTCCCCATTTCCCCCACATCCGTACTTAGAGTTGTTCTTTCCAGCAGAAGCCATGAACTGGCGGGCCATTGGCCAGATCCAGCCTACATCATGCTTCGTTCGGTCCACGGAGTGTCTTTTGAAAATAATGGCACCAACATTGCAAAAGGGGAAAGTGCATGTATGTATCAAGATTTCTCGCCTTTTTTTTTTTCTTTTTCTTTTTTTTCTGTGGTACGTGGGCCTCTCACTGTTGTGGCCTCTCCTGCTGCGGAGCACAGGCTCCGGACGCGCAGGCTCAGCGGCCATGGCTCACAGGCCCAGCCGCTCCGTGGCATGTGGGATCCTCCTGGACCAGGGCATGAACCCGTGTCCCCTGCATCGGCAGGCGGACTCTCAACCACTGCACCACCAGAGAAGCCCTCTCGCCTTTCTTAAGCAATCAGATTGGAAAATCTGGCCACATTGGGTCTGCCTCCCCACAGGGAAGCACTCAGCCTGAGTTATACCCCCTTTTTCACGGGGTATACACCCCCAGCTTCCCCTGTCCCCTCCACTCTCTGTTGGCTCTTGGGCTGAGGTATGGTGTCAGCCACCATCTGTCACACACAGTTCTTGTTTGGAAGTAAATGAATGTCCTTTTAGTCTCTGTCCCTTTCAAAAGTTGACTGGGAAGTCTCCACCTATGAAGACACATGGGAGAGAGCAAATGTCTTTATGGAACCATAGATTATTTCCATATGGTTAAGGCGTATTTTTTTTCCCTGGATGATTCGCACATTATGCTACCTATTTGGCTCCTATTGTCATTTGGGATTCCTTTAGCATTTCTTAGAGAAAGTCTCTATGTTCTTTCCCAGTACAACCAGTGAAAAGGACTTTGCTGCTTCCTTAGCCAGCCCGTTCTGTTACATGGAAGCTCTTTCTCATCTGAACCTGATACCTGGCCTCAGCACTTCACAAACAAGGATATTGGCTCAGCCATCTGGTGCCCAGCAAACAAATATCCTGATGGTAGTTCTTAGAACTGTTCGCTGATGTTTCTTGTTCTTCTTCTGGTTGTGGGAGAATTTCACTTCCAAGCCCTTATAGTTAACCATGGCACGGTGACTTGCATTGGCCAATGAAATGGTCACAGAAGGGATGAGTGCTGTTTTCAGGGAGAATCTGTGAGACTCAGTGTGAAATGAACACTTCACCTCTCTTCCCTCTGCTCGTGGCCGGGGACGCTCCGGGTAAGGGGCTCTTTCAGCCCGTCCCTGAGTGAGGGCAACTGGAGTTGCACGTCCCAACCGTCACCCCCCACCCCAGATCAGGGATGGACTTGTAGAGCATGTGAGGAAAAATGAACTTGTTTTTGTCGTTCTAAGCCCCTGAAGTCTGAGGGTTGTTTACTCCTGCTGCAAACCCAGTCTATCTTGACTGACAGACCCCTGCTTCCACTGGGCTGTTCTGGCATTTGAAGAACATTCCTCTGCCTTCGTTCTTCTTTTCCTCTGGAATAAATTTCCATTTAATGCATGCTTGTATGTTTTCTAGATACGCGACAAGTTCCCATTCCACTGAATTGTAAGAGAATCTCTCCTAAGATGATTATCTCTATGGTCAGCTCTGCCAACAGCTGCAGAGCACTCCAGAGCAGAGAGTGAACTCTGCCTTGAGGCCAGATAAAGAACAATGTGACCCATGCCTTATTTAAGAATATGTCACCTTGGGCCGGTTTGCTATTCTATCTAGCCCTGAGTTGTTTCTAACAGGGGCACCAAGACACATGCCTTGGGGAGTGCAGTTGCCGTCTATGGAGTTGGCCTCTGGGAACAAGTATGGGTGTTCTTCAAGTTTCCCGTTGAGCTCCTGCCATGCGCGAATGTATCCAAACTCCTTGAACTTGCTGGTGTACTTAGCTTTTTTCTGTAAGCCTAGACTTACCTGGGGGAGTAAGCTCCAAGGTTTATTGACTAGTGTGCAAATGCTCCCTTTGTTGGTTCTGAACAATGTCTTCCAAAATTCAGGAAACACTGTCTGGTTTTAGTGTTCTAATTTTATAGGCTTGAACTCCATAACCTTTGATTACATGAACCTTCCCTGTCCTACTGAGAAAAGACTTTTCCATTTGGGGGTTATTTATAAGGATTTTTAAACATTCCTAATAATTCATTAGAATTGAAATAGAATATAATATACTGTATATTAAAAAAATAAATCTGCATCCATTTATCCATCCACTTGTCTATCCACTTGTTAGTATATCCTGTTCTGTTTCTGCCTAAATGTATGTTTGGGTGGTGTGAAGGGTGGCAAGGAGGAACTAAATGGGAACTACAAAGAGAAAACAAAATTCCTATTGCTTCTCCCTACATACCTCCTAGGCCCTCCCCTCTCCATGGGCCCCCATTCGGGATATTAGAGAGATGAAGCCAGAAGATTCTAAAGGCCAAAGTGGAGCACAGGTATTTCAGTGGGGAAACCATTTTGATCTACCTACTGATGATAACTTTGGGCAAGGTGCAATAGAAAGAACTTGAAATTCTGCAGTAAGAAGGTTCTAGCTCCAGTTCTGGAGATAGTGAGGCCATTTGTCTTGGCTAAGCCTCACTTTCCTGTTTTTTTTTTTTTTTTTTAAAAGTTTATTTATTTATTTATTTAGGGCTGTGTGGGGTCTTCGTTGCTGTGTGCAGGCTTTCTCTAGCTGCGGTGAGCAGGGGCTACTCTGCTGCAGTGCACGGACTTCTCATTGCCGTGGCTTCTGTTGTTGCGGAGCACGGGCTCTAGGCGCGTGGGCTTCAGTACTTGAGCACATGGGCTCAGTAGTTGTGGCACTTGGGCTCTGGAGCGCAGGTTCAGTAGTTGTGGTGCACAGGCTTAGTTGCTCCGCGGCACGTGGGATCTTCCTGGACATTGGCAGGTGGATTCTTAACCACTGCGCCACCAGGGAGGTCCCTCACTTTCCTGTTTTGTAAGATTTTTTGCTCGATCTGCCTCACCGAGGTGACCCTGAGAGTCAAATTCCCTGTGGGAGCATTCCTGTAGAGTAGACTGCTCCGAATGGGCTGAATTGTTTTCATTACTGTTCTTCCATCCTACACAGCTAGAAGAGGCATATTTTAGGAGGGGCTGGTTTTCCGCAAAACGTTTTGGGTGGCCCCAGTCGGCCCTGTGCTTCTGCCATCTCTTCCTCCACAGCCCTTGATAGAACACAACTCCAAAGAGTAACAGTGAAGCATGTTTCCTGCGCCAGGTCATCTTCACTTCTCTCCCTGCTACAGATGGAAGCCCCTGAGGAATTTAGTATCTCTCTGTCCTTCACTGGGCTTTTTGCTGAGTTTATGTGGGAAGTCCATGAGGTCACAGGACCTAGAAAAGCTACAGTCTGACTTGGCAGGAACTAGAACTTCTGGGTGTGCTCAGATATTGGACTTTTCTGGCATGGGATATCTCTATTGGAGGACCATGCCACCTGGGTACAACGAGGCTCTGGAGGGGTTACCAGCGGATCCAAGGATGCTGTGGGGAAGGAAGGTCTCCAAGAGCTGTTAGCAGGCCACTTCTGTACGAGAATCTCTCTTCTCCTTCCTCCAGAGTAGGATGTGTTCCTTCACTCCATCTCCCACTTCTGTCCCCTGGTATAAGGTTTTTCTCAGACAAGCATGGTTTAAGGATTGCCAGTGCAATCCTGATAACTGGGCATTTGGTCAGTAATCTTTTCTTTGGGCAGGGACTAGCCATTTTCCAGTTTACTTTCTGGATAGTTGGAAGTTTCTGTTGTGTTGCTTTTAGCAGCCTTAGGAACTTATTGTCAGGGCCATGCAGAAGTATACTTTCTGTCAAGCTTTGGTTTCTGAGGTAGGAGTGCCTGTAAATCATTGCTGCCACCTTGTTTTTCATTTTTTTAAGAGAATTATTTTGAAGCCAGACCAGCTGTGTGGTGGACTGAATTGGTGAAGGAAAAAGAAGGGGATTCTGAGCGATCTAGTCAGTCCTTTCTGGGAAAGCGGATTGTGGGTGAAAACAGGGGTATAAATGAATCAACAGATATTACCTTTTTATGTGTCCTCTCATCTTAAGCGTATTCGGTATAATAAGAATATATAAGCCGGAGGGCAAGACTTTGTGATCTATGCCTCAGATTATTTTCTACTCCCTACACTCACTGCTTCGCGAACCTTGCTCTGCCCCGCATCATCCTTCATCCTTCCAAAGTAAATAAATGGAGTCCTCGTCAGCTTTTGTTCTCAATTAGCTATCAGAATTTGAGGTGTCACCCAGACTTTGAAGGCTCCTCTTGACCCTGTCTTAAGAATGTGTGTTTGCCCTGTTGTCCTTGACTAACTGGCCTCTCTTTCATCAGCGGTCTCTGAGATACATGTAGCCACACACGCATTTTCTGCCTGGCTCCCATCACCAGTTCCAGAGATGGTGGAGCTCCTGGCCTCTGTTTGTATGTAGAGCTGTCTGAAATGCATTCGGGATCTCTTGAGGTGAAAAGAGTTATATAAACAGAGACTGTTATTATGGATTCTTACTACAGATGGAAATGACTGGGTATTCTCAAAATAAATAACATTTCATATTTTTATAGATATGTAACATAATATGCATGTGTGTGTGTGTGTGTGTGTGTGTGTATTTATATTCTTTCCATCTTGAATACACAGCCTCTCCTTCCTTAGCACTTGGATAAGCCATTCATTTTGCCTCCTGCTTTTTTGATTCTCTTCTTAAGAATTCATTTAATTGTTGCCAGCATTTGGAGAGTTAGGATGAAGCGGTTATAGGCTTCCTGCTAGCTCCTGCCAGATAAGTCTGCCATGGCTATAGCAGTTAGGAGAGCTGAATGCTGAAAACACTTAAGTTCTGTTCTTCCACTTCCCCTCTAAAGAGAGATCAATCAGCTTGTGGCTCAGCATAATCACAAATGGAAACTTCCTAGAAGAGTCGCCCAGAGTTAGAGGATTCAGTGTAAGGCACCTAGACTCAGAAGTTGCTTGTTTAGATATTTGGGGAATCCCCTTCTTCTTTTTATTGAATCGGTGTATTTATCTTCCTTGAATTTTAGAGGTCAAAGCATGCTGTATCTCATTTACATTGATCTACTTCCAGTAAAACGAACAAGTGAATGTAGGTAAATGAATGATAGGATTACAACTTTCCTAACGGTGCCACTCCCACAAGGAAAATCCTGAGTATTGGGACCCTGCTGCCTGGGGTTTGCAGAGAAAAGCAAAGATGCCAAAGATTTATCCCGAGACATAGAGGAGGAAGATTGGCACCCACAAGTCCGGGCAACACAAGGCGGACAACAACTGGCTGTGGCAGCTCCACCTGGCTCCAATAAAGGACTGGCTAGCATCCTTGGCAGTGGCTGGTGGGAGAGGCAGGCAGAAGCCAACTGCCCCCAGGCTGGCCAGTTCTGGTGGAAGGAATTGGAGGAAGGAGAGAGAGCTGGGTGAGAGGACCTCAGGCCCTCAGTGTGGTGCTGAGAAAATGGCTGACTTGGGGGAATTCAGGCCAATTAGAGAGTGATCCTTTCACGGCAGCCATCTGGAGATGCCTGTAAGGGGACTGAGCCTATAATTGGGAAGCTACCCTAAATGACAACTTCCAAATTTTAAGAGGATTTGATCGAATTTTGAACTAAGATTTATTGAAAGCCTCATATATAAACAGGCTCTTTGATAGGTGCTGGGGTCTCTAACAACAGTAATCATAATAGTGATAATAACAAGATGATGATCATTGCTAACCTTTAATGAGCATTTATTAAGTGCCAGAATCTGTTACGTGCCTCAGCCATTTACTTCTCACAATCTTCTATAAGGTAGGCATTATTTTTATTATCATCCTCATTTTAGAACGAGGAGACCAAGATTTAGGGAGTTTAAGTAATATGCCCAGGGTCACAGAATTAGATGATACATGTGTAATCTAGACTATGCTAAAAGTACATGGTCTGTACCTAAGGAACTAATAGTCTAGTAAATAAGGTAGACATGAAAGAAAATACACAGTAATGGTGAAAATAATCCCACAATAATGCACTCTGCAACAGAGCAAATTCAGATATAGCATGATTGAATACTGGATTTCATTCCTGGCTTCAAACTCACCTACACTCAAAACTTAAGTCCAAAAATTAATTTTTTTGGACTCCGTTCATAGTGATGTGGAGGGGTGTCACTGTAGAGTAGCAGCAGCTGATTTGTATAGTGTACTAATAGTGGCTGTTTTTATTGGCCATGTACTATGAAGTCATTAATTCTAGTTTTTACAATCATTGGAAAAAGTAAATAGTGTTATCCCTGATGTACAGACCATGGAGCTCAAATAATTTGCTCAAAGTGCAGAGTTAGTAAAGTGGCAGAGCTAGGTCTGAGCAGAGACTTTTCCAATCTCATGCTTTCTTCACTGCGTGCCTCTTTCCAATAAGGCAGGATATACGTGATGCAATTACACAGAGGAAGAAGCATATTTAATTTTATGGAAAGGGTTTGCATAGGGAAGAGAGAGCAAACATTTATGGAACTCTTCTTCTGTGCCATCCACTGTCCTGAGCACGTAGCATGTTTTGTTTTGTTTTTTTTTTTTCATTTAATCTTTGTAAAAACTAAGTCAAGACTTACGGACGAATAGGAATTTTCCAAAGAGACTGTGGGGAGATGTGGCTCCAAGAAGAGGGAATAGTGTGATAAAAGGCATAGAGGCATGAAATACTATGGTGTGTTTGGGGGAATTAGAATCATTTTGGTATTATGGAAGCATAAAGGACAGTGCAGAAACAGAGAATTTGTGGTTGTGAAGGAATGGAAGATGGCAGTGACTGGAGATGGGGCTGTAAAGATAGAACTGCAGTGACCTTCTGGAGGGCCTAGGACCAAGGAAAACGGATCTTTTCCTAAAGACATCAGCTAGGTGGCAGAGTCAAGGAAGAAACAAGTCCAGGTAGAAATTCGATCTTCCAAAAAATCTTGAAAAATAAAGCTATTATCCCATTTCTGTTACATCAAAAAGGAAACAAGTTCAGCTAGAAAGATGAAGGACTTTAGCCAAAATCATACAGTTTGTAAATGGCAGAGCTGGGCTTTGAATTCACATCTTTCTGGCTCAAAAACCCAAGTTTATTTATTATCCCAAGATGTTATGCTTGAAATGGCTCATTCCCATATACTGGAAGGAAACTGAATAGAAAGAAGGTGAGCAGAAAGTGTTCAGCAGCTTCACACCTGCTCATCCAAGATTGTCCTGTTGCCAAAATAAATTTTTCTCCTTATAGATTTTTATTAGAATTCCTAATATTGCACTTGCCATGATGAGTTTTTTAAAATGTCAGTCAAGAAGCATGATGTTTAAAGATGGAGTCACACAAGAGCGTGAAGAAAAGGAACACTTCAAGTCAAGGTGGAGCTTCTCCCACTCCTTTCACTAGGCAGGTCACTACTGTTTAAAATTTGAAAGTAGGGCTCCCAAGAATTGCTGCCAAGAATACATGCACAGTGACACCCAGGGAGGACACAGATCTTACCAGAAGTCCACTTGCTTAGTCCCAGCACTGAGCTGTCTCCATTTGGAGCAAAGGCCTCATTTTTTCTATCCATACAAAAATGCCATATAGGTTAGCAGATGCCACCATCAGGAAAGAAGGAAGCATCAATAAGTTGGCAGTTCCTATTAAAAGTTTTATCTGGTCTCCACATTTTACATCAAGAAGCACCACCAGATACATAAATGGTAGAATTTAACTTCAAAGTTAATAGTGCTTTCAAACTCTACCCCAAATTGTTGTTAACCCTCCCATACATTTGCTATTCTTGATTGACACTACAGATTGATTTGATTTGGTTTCTGCTTTTACTTTGTCCTAACATCTACAGAAAGAGCTGTGGTACAGTAGTCAGAGAATTCACTTTTCTACTCACTAGTTGGCTGAACTTTGCCATGTTGGTTACTTTCTCAGAACTCTGCTTTACTCGGCTTCAAAATGGGCATAATAATACTTCACAAAGGGGTTTAATGGGCAGGGCCTGGCTGGAAATAAGAGCTGAAAAGTGGTCATGACTATTTGATTATCTGTGTGTTACACAGTAACAGAGTCAAGATCTTAACACAGGTGCATTTTCATACAACCTGGCCGGAACTGCTATCACTCCAGAGCCCCCAGGTGACAGGTTTACTCCAAGGACAGATAATGGATTATGGACTCAAAATGGGGAGGTTGTGAGACACATATAAGGACCAGTCTTCCAGGTGGTCCGATGCCATACCACTTCTAGCCTATTTTATTTGTTTGTTTTGCTATCCTCTCTTTGAAACTTTCCTTGGTTGAAATCCAATTCAACATGACTTTTTAATTAATATAACATGTGTTACATATAAAGCTACACATTAATATTAAATATAATATATATTTAGGTTATACATTAATGTAAGTAAATTGTCTCCAAGTCTTTGCTCAAATGTACATTCTCAGTGTGGTCTCCCATGACAACCCAAAATAAAATCCAGCCTTCCTCGTGGCACCCCTTCTCTTCTTTTCTGCTTTTTTTTCTCCTTGGCAATTTTTACCGTCTAATATGCTGTATAATTTTTATTTTGTTCATGTTTTGCTTTTCTCCTCCCATCAGAATACATGCCCCACGGGAGCAAAGATTTTGATTTTTAAAAAAATCTTAATAGTCTTTTTCCCAATGCCTGGAATTTAGTAGGAGGTCAGTATTGAAAAACATTATCTTGTTGTTTTTCTCCCTGAATTTCCAGGACGTGATGGCTTACTTTACAAAAACTCATCCATAAAATGCTTTTTCTTTTGATAGCTAAGATAAACTTCCAGACATAGAAGCTCTAATTAGCATACACAAAAATTTTACGTGGCCCATCATTTATGAAAACCAAAGTAATTGGTTGGCTTGTGGGTTCTGACAGAGTCCTTTATTCTTCGGTGGAGCTGCTCTGTTTTCTCAAGTCTCTACTTGATTGGACAAGATGGAATAAAGAAGGAGGACCTGACCATTGGCCCCTGATTACATGTCTCTGCTGTGTGGCTGACAGGGTCTTGGTGCTCCGGCCAGGTGTCAGGCCTATGCCTCTGAGATGCTAAGGATCTCATTCAGATTCGATGGAGAAATTAAAACCTTTACAGAAAAGCAAAAGCTAAGAGAAATCAGCACCACCAAACCAGCTTTACAACAAATGCTAAAGGATCTGCTCTAGGCAGAAAACACAGAGAAGGAAAAGACCTACAATAACAAATCCAAAACAATTAAGAAAATGGTAATAGGAACATACATATCGATAACTATGTTAAATGTAAATGGATTAAATGCGCCAACAAAAAGACATAGACTGGCAGAATGGATACAAAACCAAGACCCATATATGTGCTGTCTACCAGAGACCCACTTCAGACCTAGGGACACATATAGACTGAAAGTGAGGGGATGGAAAAAGATATTCCATGCAAAAAGGAAAGCTGGAGTAGCAATTCTCATATCAGACAAAATAGACTTTACCATAAAGACTATTACAAGAGACAAAGAGGGACTCTACAGAATGATCAAGGGATCAATCCAAGAAGAATCTATAAAAATAGTAAATATTTATGCACCCAAAATAGGAGCACCTCAATACATAAGGCAAATGCTAGCAGCCATAAAAGGGGAAATCGACAGTAACACAATCATAATAGGGGACTTTAACACCCCACTTACACCAATGGACAGGTCATCCAAAATGAAATCATATCATAAAAGAAACACAAGCTTTAAATGATACATTAAACAAGATGGACTTAACTGATATTTATAGGACATTCCATCCAAAACCAACAGAATACACTTTCTTCTCAAGTGCTCATGGAACATTCTCCAGGATAGATCATATCTTGGGTCACAAGTCAAGCCTTGGTAAATTAAGGAAAATTGAAATTGTATCAATTATCTTTTCCGACCACAACACTATGAGACTAGATACCAGGTACAGGAAAAAAATCTGTAAAAAATACAAACACATGGATGGTAAACAATACACTACTAAATAACCAAGAGATCACTGAAGGAATCAAAGAGGAAATCAAAAACTACCTAGAAACAAATGACAATGGAGACATGACGACCCAAAACCTATGGGATGCAGCAAAAGCAGTTCTAAGAGGGAAGTTTATAGCAATACAATCCTGCCTCAAGAAACAACTCAAATAAACAGCCTAACCTTACACCTAAAGCCTTTAGAGAAAGAAGAACAAAAAACTCCCAAAGTTAGCAGAAGGAAAGAAATCATAAAGATCAGATCAGAAATAAATGAAAAAGAAATGAAGGAAACGATAGCAAAGATCAATATAACTAAAAGCTGGTTCTTTGAGAAGATAAACAAAGTTGATAAACCATTAGCCAGACTCATCAGGAAAAAAAGGGAGAAGACTGTAATCAATAGAATTAGAAATGAAAAAGGAGAAGTAACAACTGACACTGCAGAAATTCAAAGGATCATGAGAGATTACTACAAGCAACTCTATGCCAATAAAATGGACAACCTGGAAGAAATGGACAAATTCTTAGAAATGCACAATCTGCTGAGACTGAACCAGGAAGAAATAGAAAATATAGATAGACCAATCACAAGCACTGAAATTGAGACTGTGATTCAAAATCTTCCATCAAACAAAAGCCTAGGACCAGATAGCTTCACAGGTGATTTCTATCGAACATTTAGAGAAGAGCTAACACCTATCCTTCTCAAACTCTTCCAAAATATAGCAGAGGGAGGAACACTCCCAAACTCATTCTACGAGGCCACCATCACCCTGATACCAAAATGAGAAAAAGATGTCACAAAGAAAGAAAACTACAGGCCAATGTCACTGACGATCATAGATGTGGAGGGGGAAGGGTAAGCTGTGACAAAGTGAGAGTGGCATGGACATATATACACTCCCAAATGTAAAATAGATAGCTGGTGGGAAGCAGCCACATAGCACAGGGAGATCAGCTCTGTGCTTTGTGCCCACTTAGAAGTGTGGGATAGGGAGGGTGGGAGGGAGACACAAGAGGGAGGAGATATGAGGATATATGTTATATGTTTAGCTGATTCACTTTGTTATAAAACGGAAACTAACACACCATTGTAAAGCAATTATACTCCAATTAAGATGGTAAATAAATAAATAAATAAAGTAAATAAAGGGAAGTCCCTAAACATTTAATTTATAATGTATTCCATGTCTTTATAAAGACTCAGAGTGATTTGAATGGGTCATTGTTGTTTTAATAAAATCTCTCTACAGAATCCTGAAAAAAAGAAACCCCAAAACCCAAAGTAATTTCCTAGTTGTCCAGGGTGATACATTTTCCCCTGGGATAAGAAGCCTGAAGGTCGGCTTTGTATATTTCATGGAAAGAAATAAAATTTTAAAGTATCTTTCAATGTATGATTTTGCTCCCACAGTATTACTAGAGATTTCTAAGACTGTAATGTCAATCAGAGGTATTTCCTAATAGATAGTAATTAAAGACTTAAATCTTGACACAAACAATGCAGTGAAATTGCTCTGAAACGGTAAAGAAAAAAGAAAGTCCATCTGCTCCAAATCTCTCATTGTGAAAATACTTGTTTATAAATTATCAACTCCATGTATATGTGTGTGTGTGTGTGTTGTTTTTTAAATAATGGTTATTTCAAGCAAGTAAAGAGCTTTACTTTTGTCATCTGTACATAACATTAGTATGAAAATAATGAGACTTTTTTCTGGCGACTTAATTGATCCATTGAATTTTCAGTTGCCAGTTAAGTGACTAAGGCAGATGAGGTGACCAAGATTTTTTTAATCTTTTTTTTAAGTAGTGTAATGGAATAACTTACAGTATGTTTGTATAAAGGAATCATTTAATAACATATAGATATGTGCAAGTTGAGAGGGAGGAAGGGTAGCTTTCTCATAGAGAAGTGTAAAATGGTACATAATTCAGGATCACAGGCAGCTTAATCACATAAATATAAATAGCGACAACCCATTTTATTTGTTGGCTTTTGCTCTTGTATTTTATCCTGGAACTTTATTTTGTTTAACTAACAGTGATTTTTCTTTCCCTCTCCCGAGTAACTATTTTTCATCCCTGAGTTTGGGGAGAAGGAAGAGGCTTAAAATTACAGTAAGAAAATAGGAGGAAGGATTAAGCTATCTTTGTCTGCAGGTTATAATGTGTGTTTATTATTTTTAAAGGTTTAAGACACAGCTGCTGTGGTCTGCAGAAAAAGAGGATCATTCTGGCTGGTTCTTGTGTGTCAGAAGCATTTCAGCCTAAGCACAGTGAACTTCCTAGAATACCACCCTCATGCAGCTGAGGGAAGCCTCGCTTGTGTTGTAAGCGGTACATATTATTGTATACAATTTACTGCAAAGGGGAGTGATATGAATAGAGAATGGATACAGTAGCTTACTGCATTCGAGCAGGTCTTTCCTGGGCTCCTAAATGTTAACTGGATAGTAATGTAAGTTATTACTCTCATTAAATTAGGCCACAAACAAGTCAACAGTGATTCAGCAAAATGGCTTTGTTTGTACAGTGCAGGGAAGTCTGATAGATATCCAGTCACACATTTATGGCTAAATGGATGAAGATTTTAACATTACAGCCTAATAAAAACCCCATACTGTGTGATTAAATAAGAGGGAAAGCAGTAAAAAAGAGAACGCGTAATGACGGTAACATGTAGGTCAGTTACAATTTAATTGTCATTGCACTTCATTGCTAACATATCAATTCTCTGCTGCTTAGCTGAGCAGAAAACAACAACTTAACATGTACACTGGGCCCACTGACGAGTCGTCAACCCCCCACTTCCATCACCTGCTTTTGACTACTTCCTTAACAACCACATGAAGTCTTCCTGCTTTAATAGGATAATCTCGCTGAAAGCTCCAGCTGATTATTTCTTCCCATGCTCAATGCATCAGTGATCAGTAAATTTACTTCACACTCTACATAGATGCTAAAATTAGATTGTTTGCATTACAACTTTCAGTACTTCTGCAACAAGAAACACCTGCCTGCAGATTTATACTGTTTTGTTTAATGGTTTAGAATAAAGATAGCCTCACCGTGGCGATACCCTGATGTACTGTATCGGAGGCCACAGTGGCTGATCATTTTTCTTACTTATCCAGTTTGTACTGTATTTCTTGCCATATAAGGTATAGCTTCATTATCATTAATTTCAGCTTTAGAAAAACCAAGGAAGTATTTATTCTTGCCAACTTTGCTGCACTTTTACTTACTCAGTGCAACTAAGAGAGGGAGGGGGGTAGAAGAACACTGTATATTTAACTCTTTTCTTCCTGAATCTGGATAATTCACACAGTTCTCAAAGGGGCTTTGGCACCTTTTTAAAATGTTAGCTCTAAAGAATTGTCTGTCTAGCGCACTTATGCTGATCTACAGTAAAGACTTAACTGAGTACGTAACCAAACTATTAATTCAGGTGCCTAAGGTGACATTTTTTATCCAGCTTAGCGAAGTCTATTCCATATAGAATAGAGCACAGCTCCTCGTATAAAAAAATGATCCAGAGAAAGCTAGATAACTTTATTAGAATGATTAGAAGCAGCAACAGTTTCTTCTCATTCCAAATCTCATTTTAATTTGGATTGCTGGGAATCAGGCCCATAGATTCCAAACGTCCCTAATACACTCTCTACAGGTAGGTTTTCTTCCTCTTGCACCTCACTGTACCTATCTAGATAGAATTATGTGGCATCTAAGGGCAAGAATAAGGGCCTGGAGTTCAAGATCATGGACAAGCAAAGCAAAACCCCCAGGAATACGTTCTGCCCATGGATTGATGGCTAGAGGCAGCCACTAGGCAGTGAGAGTTATTAGGTGTGCCTTGGAGATTTGGAGGGCCTTGTGGTTGCTGCCAAGACTGGCAGCTCATGAATCCCCAATTCTTATTTAAGGATCAAAGATGAATAGGTACCAATCCAAGGCGGTTATCATTAAGAGAATATTCATAAGTCACCTTCCTTGTGTTCATTCCTTTCTCCTGTATTGACTATGGAATGGGAAGTCCTTTGAGTTCAACCGGGGAGAAGACCAAAGTAGTACAGCATTTTTAGTTTCCATGGTGCTTTTTATATCGAGTATGCAAAGTGCTTAATGAACGAGTAACTCTTCTTGACACTTTGTAAACGAGACACTTAAGAGATTTGAACGAAAATAACACTATGAATAAAAAGTTAGCTGTGGTGCTCCAAACACCTGATTGTCTGCATGTACCCTCGTCTACTCAGATGCACCAGGAGAGTGACTGTCTTCCCTTGATGTTAGTTATTCTTTGACATTTGTTCTGATCATCAGCACAGGTCAGATTGGTTCCTCTAGCATGGGCAGCTTTCTTACCATCATGGATAATGGTCTAGTGGAATTGATGACACTTACTGCCATCTAGGAAATGAATACTGGTGATATGCAGAGGCTATTTGACTAGGCAAGACACACTGCAGATATTCCAACAACTGAGAAGGCTAAGGAAGACCTATCATCTCTGAATTGTCCGATCAGACTTTTTACTGCTAAGGGTTCCCTAGATCCTTTTATTTTAACTCGTCCGTTAAGTATTCATGTACATTTCTCTCTGTCCCTGTTAGAAATAAACTGTAAGTAAAAGACTCATTTTCACAAGTAACATATATTATACGGAGCGTTGGGGGGGATAAATGCATCGATTTTGCCATAAAATGAACTCTGTAGATTTACAAGTGCCTCGCTAGCTAAATATAGAAATGTGATAAATTCAAATTCACAACAATGGATTTAACCACATTATCATCCAAATAATCTACTTAACCATATTTTAACCTCTCTGAAAATAGCTGGAAGAAGGATTGGAGGAGACAGTGTCTTCAGGTGTTTCTAGATGTTATTTTTGAATCATATTTCCCACTTGTCTAATTTTTAAACCTTGACCAGAAATGCCATGTTCATTTTATCTTTGAATCAAAGAGAACTTGGCAAATTTCCTAATGACAGACTCCATTCAGTGACATGAAGCAATGATTCATCACCCAGAATATAAATATCTCGATTCTTGATGCTAGCTGCTTTAAAAGTTAAAGCCAGTAAGTGTTCTCTGGGGCCATTTTAGATTTGTCTCTCTCAAAGCAGTAGAAGACCAGGATCTAGGCATGGAATGAGGGAGGTAAAGCCCCACTACACACTGTGTGTGTGTGTGTGTGTGTGTGCGCGCGTGTGCGTGCACGCGTGTGCGTGAGGCTGATGTAATGCTTGATTTGGCAGAATGCACTACGACTTTCTCCAACAGCTGCCTTTTATAAGCTTATCTGAAACCTTGACACAATTTTTGGAAGCTCATTAGACTTAAGAGTGATTGCAAATGAAAGAGGACGCACGGTTACTGACATTCACGCCTGCTTTTTAAATCTCATGCTGTATTGTTGTGGATCTTGATTTCACACTCAGATGCTTAACCCCACATTAATATGTGTCTTCTTCCCGAAGATGAACAAAGTTGCCTTTGCTGTCTGGCTTTATCATTCCCCGCCAACAAAATGAATTGCAGGAAGTTCAGTGGTGGGTGGGGGTAGGGACACAGCAGTGATGTCTCAAAACTTTAACCGTGATTTTTCCATGTATTCTTTAATGCAGTACATATTTTTGAGAGCCTACTGTGGACAACCCTTTCCCAGGCACCGTGTAGATTCTTCTTGTGAGTTAGGTTCTCGAATAAAATGGCAGATGTTTTCATCTCCCTCGGGTCATACCAGAAGTCTATTTCTTTTTATCTTTCCTTATTAAATTATGTTTACCTGAATACATCAGGTTCATTTCACCTAGGCAGGATGTCCCATTAAGCATGACAAGTAGAAGTTTGCAAGATTAATACCCTTCTGGAGCTGGAATTAGTGTGTCAGCATCTTTCCAGACCTGGGACCAGAGTATATAGGAAGTATTCCATAATGGACCTTAGCCTCTAACTGAACTGCTCTAATATTATTCCTATAACAAGACGACTTTTAAAGAGCCTCATTATTGGCTTCATTAGATATGTTACTTGCATCAGTGGCTGTAGTTATGTGTATAATATAGGAGAGGTTAGCATAGCGTATTTTTAATGTATGATATGGCATACAGCTTGAAGTAGCCAAAAGGTTTATGGCGATGTAATTGGTAGTTAGTGTGAAATTTGTAAGACAAATAGACAATATCTAGGGTAACCCCTCTAATCCTCTTCTTTCAGTTTTTTACAGCCACCAAAGGGCCTCATTAAAACAGCAGTCAGCACCTTAGTGAAAAGATACAGTGCTTAGAGTACCCAAATGTGACAGAAAATCTGCATTTTGTAAATCTGACACCTTTGATCGATTATACAGTGTGAAGCCATTTCTTCTAAGCGTCATGATAATGCTTCAGGTTCACTTCTGAATCCAACTTCGCTATGTTCACTAGCTATAACAATGCGAAAGAGAGTCGATTGAATAAAATGAAGCTTAGAAAATAGAGAGGAACCTTTTTCTATGGCACAAAGCTCTTTGCAGGCAAAAGGGCTGGAAAGCGCTGTTGGCATTTCCAAGGACCACTTACTTAATATTGGGGTACCATTCCTTTAAAGATGAGGAGACTGCTTATGAATATGCCAGCATTTGTGTATATGGGGGTGAAACAACCTGTGAGCTTCCAGGGAGGAAGGGATAGTTTTATATGCTACATGGAAAAGTCTATTGGCTTTTCATTTATTTTTACAGATTAACGTTTTACAGTTATACCCAGGCTAAGGCAATTAATGAAAAGCTTGCTCTTCATTTCACAAAAGATACCTTTGAAATCTGAGACTTCAGAATGAGGCGGTCCAATGGAAATGATGCAAAACTAGGCAAAACTTCTAGTTTACTTCTAGGTGGCTGCCATAGCAGAGCAGGCCATATGAAAGTGACACAGTAAGTTTCAGAAGCATTTTTGCAGATATCCTAAGCAAAGGTTACCTCCTTCCAAGCCTCCATGCCTTCTCCCAAGCCAGCAGAAGTGTTTGGGCTGGTCCCTTCACTCAGAGTCTAGTCCCCAGTGCCCCATTCAGAAAGATTTGTATGGACAACTGACAGCAAAGATGGAAACTGAAACTGGAGGATCTGTAGAAGAAGTAGTCTCTTAAAATTCTAATATATGTAAATTGACATTTTCATTGTAGCTAGAAGGGAGGAAGGTGTGGAACAAAACTTAAGTGTGATTGTTCTCTATTTTGGCCCAAATTTGAGAATATTTACTGTTTATGAAAGGACCAAAATGGAAGGATGATCTCTCTTGAGTCCTTTGTTTCTGCCTGTGATCGAGCACTGTCCTTGTGTATATATTTCCATCAATTCCAACGAAGGGAGAAAAGCCCATTCCCCACTCTCCCAAGCTTTCTGTCTCTTTGATCAAATGATATTGAAGTTTTTTGTTTACAGAAACTTCCAAAAAAGATGGCTAGACCACTTTGACCTATATGCTTTATGCGTTCTGTGATGAGTATAAATTACTTAATAAAGTAGTAGAGTATCTTTATGAAAAGCTAGAAGTAGACAGAATGATTAAAAGCATCTTGCATTATTTATGGTTTGAATAAATAGCATGACAATAGAGTATTATGTGTAAACAGCTATCATTCAAATCATATCCGACCATTGTCTATATTTTAAAATTGAAAGTCTTCGAGGACAGATTGATAATCCGATTTAAACATGCCAAGGTAATGGCCTCTCTTTCCCCTTAAATGTACATGGCCATAAATGCCTCCTGAAATTTCCTTTTCAGAGTTTTATGTATACTCATTTTGAATCTACTTATTAAAAGGGTTAGGTTTTTTCCCATTGTGGTAAAAGAAACCAGTTTTCATTTAAATGATTCCATTTAGGTATTTGCAATTATTAATAATACAGTTTACAAAAGGAAACATTTCAATGACAGGAACCTTGAAACGAATCCTTGAGAATTTGGAATGGATATTGCTTTCTCTTACAATAATCTGGAGGCAGTACCTACTTTTGTTGAATGCAGTGATTTTTTTTTTTTTTTTGAGGGTCAGAGCTATTAAATTTTAGTCAGTTGCTAGAGGGAGTGGCAAGCCTCTTGGCTGAGAAATCTACTTGAAATTACTCTTTGGGAGAAAAAAAAAAGAGAAAATTGCCTCATCAGACCCATCTTTCAACCAACAAATCCTCCAACTCTCACTTGATTGTTGACCCCTACCATCTGTGTCATGCAACGTGGCAGAATTGCGCCCTTCAAATAAAGATCCATGTTACCTCATCAGAATGTACTTGTTACAAGTGATGATGGTTCACAGTCGGTACTTAGCCATGTGAAATGCAATATTTTCTTTTAAAATGTGGAGGTTTGGGGCCTAAATTAATACCTTGGTACATAAGTCATTACATTATCTGAAAAATCATTTGATTCCAGGGAAAAATATCTGAGATGCTTCTGTTAGCTACAGAGTTTGAAATGCAGAATTTATTTAATTTAGGAAAGGAAGATACTGTGTGATGTCTATTGCTAACCGTTGAGTGTCGCTTAGCCTTTAAAAAGCTGCTCTTACATAGGTAGTACCAACAGTAGAATATGAATTGAAGGAAATTATATACTTTCTCATCAAATAAACTTTTTAAAATCTGAAATATAGGAGGCATCAGATTAGTGGGACTGGGCTTAAAAAAATCACAACCTTTTACAGTGAATTCTCTTAGTTTATGTAGCTTGTCTTGCCCCAAAAAATGAATTTAAAGGGACATTGTGAATAGAATGTGTGGGTTTAAAATTCAGTGGATTATCCACATCTGTTAGGTGAGAATGAAAGCACACTGAAATAATGTATTCTTGTGTTTTAGAGCTATCACTGCCAAAGGCTACTGACTAGTAAGTATCAACATCTGTGTTACTTCTTCTTTAGGTTTTCTGATTCAATGTGTCTAAACATTTCATTTACCACTGGAATTTTTTAAAGTTGTTTTAAGCCTCTGTTTGATGTACTATTTCACTGAAAGATATTATTAGCAAATATTAGCTAAGAGATTATATGTACAATTAGCCCTAAATAACATTAACGGAATGTTGTGATTCATATTATTGAAAGAACGTCACACTCTTGAAACAGTAAATAATGGAATAAAAATAAATAACGGTACCTGTATTTTGACAGTGATATTCCACCTCTGGTTTTCCCATGCGCAAGCGTAAACACGCACACACTCTCTCACATACACACAATCATTCAAATGCCTTTTCTTTCTCTGACAAAAATATTCATTAAAAACATTTCACTGTGCTGCCTTTTAATATAGCATGGGCATTCAACCTGCTCGGGAAGCTTCCTGGAACCGCACAAATACTGTGTAATTATCTGGTGGCTCCCTGCTGGCTGCTGCATATTCCAAGCACAAAGTGAGCAGTGCATTTCTAGAGCCTGACTCCTGTCTTCATTGTTCCTGCTTGGAATACGAAGCCTCACTTCATTATAGTAGACCTGATCAAACTTGATAGATTTAGCCATTATTCTTGACTGTGTCAACTTTCCACAGTTTTTTTTTTTTTTTTTTTTTCCTCCTTGGGCTCTTCTGTTTTGCCACCCAGGGAATGCAGAATATTCTGAGTCTAGGTTTCTCTCTTTCTCGCCTCTTCTCTTTCTTCCCTCCCTCCCTCTCCATCCCCCTCCTTCTCCCTCCACCCCATTCCTTTCTCCAGCTAGCGCCCTCTTTTCTCCCCTCTCCCACCCAAACAAACCAAGGATTCAACAAATAATGTTCCTTCCACATCATATGATTCAAGGAAAATAAGGCTTGCAATTTTTCTCTCAATTGTCCTCTTTGGTTTTGATTTTTCAGTTACTATAAAAGAATTCTGCCACAATGTTGACACACAAGGCAGAAATGCTTTGAAAATCCTTTTCTATTTCCTGTTAGTAGCACCGTAACTTTTGCTCTATGATGTTGTGATGATGGTTGGGTGTTTTTTTTTTTTTTTTATATAAATGGAATCATAAGTATGTACGGTGTTTTTTTTTTTTTTTTTTTGGTCTGTTTTATGACAACTTTCAAGGACTACTTCAGAGTTCGTATTTTCAAGGATCATCCACATCAGTGTATCGTATCAAATTTTATAAATGTCGCAGTGCATTTTCTTTGCAAAAAGCATTAGATCATTCTCTAGGCAAATGCAGATGTTGGTACAACTGGTTTAGCATAACAGATTGCTCTGTAGTTTTTGAGAGTTGCTATGCAACAATAGAGAATAATATCATAGCTCCACCAAAATTTTAAAGGATCAAAAAAATTAATGCAAGCTGCATCACCGTAGTTAGGGTCACACTGATCCCTCAAACTGTCATGGAGCAAGTTAATCAATAGGTCAGGTATTTGCTACTGACCTTAAAATGCTTATAAGGTCAGTTTATCATTACCCTAGTTAATGAGTGTATTTCGTGGTGAGATTTTATTCCCTGAGTTTTAATTTTTTATCTGTAGCGTATATATTTCCCTTCGGTGGACCCCAAGCACTATTTAAAAGCAGAAAATAATGGTTCATGTTAAGGTCCGCTTATTAACTGCAAATGATTAATGCAGTGAAAACTTAAGGGTCTTAGAAAGTCCTGTCACTCTTGGGGTCTCTCCACACTCCAAACCATCCCCATCCCCTCCGTTATGTTTATTTTTTGAAAGCGAAAGCCAGACTCCCCATAGGATGCCTTTCAACAAGTTTGCTCACAGGCTGTTTGTTGTAGCATCTGGTTTTATGCCACAGAAATAAGGTAAGACACTAGTATGGCTTGAATTTGATATTATCTTCCTCAAATGAAAAATAAAATAATTATTTTTTTAGAGTGGCATTTTCAGTCACACCAAAAGCTTCGTAGCGTCTTAAAATGTAAATTGCCGTGAAGCAACACAAAGGAGAAAGGGAAGATTTTGAAGGCAGTCGCACTGATCACTTAATTCAGCGCTGCATATCCACTTGGCATAAGGTAATTAGAGTGCCACATTGCTGTAAAGACAGAAAGCTTAGGGTCCCATTCTGACTCACCCAGACGATAATACATGATTAGAAGTCAGTGACAGATCACAACTGCTGAATGACCCACCAAGGTCTTATCAAGGGCAAATCTCATAATTAGCATGCACTTCGCCGGCAGAGGAGTGCGGTGCTACTGTTCCCGCACAATCAAATTAGCCCCGCCAGTGAGGCCAGTGTTCTGTGACCTTAGAGACATTTCATGTTTTATTCCCCGCTCCTTGTCACACGCGTGCACGTAACGCACGTGTGCAGTCTGCGCGCATCATCCACGCTTAAACTGAACGTAAGTCCTGTGGACGCTAAAAACATGCTTTACAGAGGCATTTTTGAAGTACACTCCATTGACTCTTCAGTTCGTCACGTATGGAATGGGGAATGAGGAAACCAGCTAATGTAGTCTGACCCTGGGGGACGCATATGTAACAGAGCTACTTGGACATAAATTCAAGCATCTAGTAAGGCCCGGATCTCAAGTTATTTGCTCTTAATACATCTGCAGCATCCCACGTGTACTAATGAGTCTCAACTCAAGCTTCAGGTCGCTCCTTCCTTCTCGTAGTCAAAAGGACCCAGGGATGTGTGCACTCTGCCTCTACGCTGTCTGCATAGCCTTCAAGTGTTGCCAATTTCTGTGACCCGGAACTTCTCTCAGAAAGGAGGATGTTTTGGAAATGGCTGAGGTTCCTCATAGCTGCAGACTATGCTTGCAGTCAAAGTCTCACCCCACCCGCTGTCCACTGAGCACAATGGTTGCAGGTCCAAGACTTTCCTTGCTGGCTGGCGTGACAGCCTGCAAAGGTAGCATCTTCTTTCGATTTTCAGCCACGTGGGGATCCAGGCAGGGCCCTTGAGAGAAACAACCTGAACGCCTAGCGTGGAGACTTATTTATTTTTCCAGCCTGAAAGTCACTTTCTCATGTGTTCCACATACTTCATCAGGTGTTTGCTGCCCACAAGGGGCCATTTGGCACTCAGCACGGAGCTGGAGCGCATGTCGCCTCTGCCCTGTGATTTCCGTTGTTCGGCTCTGCTCTCTCTGAACGAGGTGTCACCATCGCCCATGCTCCTGGATCCCATTCTGCTGACGTTACTTGCTACCAAACTTCGTATTGATTCTTTTAAAGAAATTATTTACATCCTATCAAATGAAAGCCGGGTTTTGAGTCCTTTAATGAGCATAATGAAGATATTTCATTCAATTAAGAGCTCACTAATTTCAAGTTTTTATTCACCGAATCTTGCCCAAACGTGACTCACAATTTACTACTATTAAGATAAGGCTGAGATTTCATGACATTTTCAGACACATCTAGTCCAAATTTTTGTGCTAATGAGAAGTCTAGGGAACATTGATTTGTGTAAGAGGGAAAGGCTCTGGCTTGAGGCTACTGTTGGGGGGATGGGAGCTGCAGGAGGTGTGGAGAGCTTTGGCTGAGTGGTGCAGTCAAAAAGCAGTGGACCCGAATATCAGATGACGGGAGCCTAGTCCTGGCTTTGAACTTGGCCAAGGCTTTTTTTCATTCTTGGCCTAGATGTCTTCATCTGCAAAATGACTAGATTTGGCAAGAAGCTCTCTCTGATCCCTCCTCGCCATAACGTTCTCTGTTTCCAAAACCTGCGTGGAAGCTTTGTCCTGGTGCACTTGGTTATATGTCCTAATCAACTGCAGTACTTAACGTTTGCACATCACAGCTCTGACCCCTGTGACTGATAGCAGTGTTGCACATAGGGCACCAAGACCTTGGACTCCTGACACACACAGGGAAGAGAGGGGTGCGAGTACATCTATTGTTTACAAGATTTCCTCCCCCCACCGACCTTCCACGCATACACCTTCTATAATTAAACACTAAGGAAGGGGAGAAGCCAATGAAAGCACAACTGATTTATGTTTAAATAATACATTTCCAAAGTGTCACTGAGCAGGCAAGTTCAGCTTTGAGCCAATTAAATAATTCCAGCTCCAACTTAGACTCTTCTGTAATTGTTCTATTTTGTGATGCTTGCATATTAATGGCCAATGCATTTTTACAACTGTACCATGCTACTCCCATCTTTCCAAACATATTTTCTTGGGTAGATAAAGGACTTCACTTGATTTCCGTTCCCTGAAGCTAAACTACATGGATATTTTAAGAGAAAGAGATTTAAATTAGAGGTTAGTAGTGCAGGATCCTCCCTAAGAATTTATTTCTAAATTCTGAAAGTGTATTTCATTTATTACAAACGCCTTGGCCATTTGTGCCAGATATGTGGATGAAACTTTTCTTGTATAGCACAAAGGTAATTTCTGAAGGCGCTGTTGATTGTGCAAACAGAGGGACATTTCCCTTCAATGAAAATTAATATTGTCTGTCTATAGAATGGTAGCAGTATTCAGTGCACGACAAAAGTTCCTGAAAATATTATATTTATAATGATTGTGATAAGCTGTTCCATCATCCTCATATTTAGCCTTCATGGTAACTTCTTTTTGATGAAAAATAGAGAGAATTATGCACAAAGGAGAGGTTTTCATACTTGTCATGGAAATATTAAAAAGGGACCCATTTTTACCAATTGTCTATCTAATAGAGATGTTACAGCATCTGTAAATTATAGACACTGCATCTTGCAGCACAGGATCTGCTGTAAGGGTGTGTGCCAATTTGCATAAGGTGTATATTTTCATATGTGTGCTGCATGTCCATTATATGAATCACATATAAATATAACTCATGGTACCCAGAGTCTCAGGGGGACCCCCGACCTCAGTCATCCAGTACAAACCATGAAAGTCCCCTAACAAACAGGATTAAAATTCACTCCTTTCGACCATCCCCGGCGTTTATTCCTTCCTTTTCATTGAGCTACATTTGTCTGATTTAACAAGATAAGATTTGAGTGCCGATGCAGCCCGTTGTTAATGTAGCAGCCGCATCCACCACACCATCGACACTCGGCATCGGAGGAATGCATAAATCAGGTATTCAAAAAAAATTAGATATGCAGCACACCAGTTTTATAGTCCCAGACTCAGAAATTGAAATGGCCCAGATTAATGTATTATATCTTACACACTGTCCGAGTGAATCAACTTTAATATATTGAACAGATTCGCAGAACAAGACTTTGTTATCTAAGGAGCACTCGGAAGAAGGAATTGACCTGAGGATTTGATTTGGTTCAGGTAGTTCATGTTGTACAGCAGCATTTGAATAGTTTCACATAAAAATAAAATTTGTATTAGAAATATTTCACATCATTTCTGGGCTCATCTGCACCGCAGCTTTGCAGAGGGCCAATATTATAGAAACAATGTCCGGCCAAGATATGATTTTAACCTTTGCTTCTGACATGGCAAAACAACATAATTGTAATTTTAATGCAAGCTGCTGTTTCTCGGCTAAGGCAGCTTGTACAGGCTGACTTTAACTAGTTTGGATTTCGACTGGAAATGAAATGCCCATTGAATTGCTCATACAATAGAAGCACCACAATTTGTAGCATTACATTCCCAAAGGCTCAGTCGGGGCTGAAGCTGTTCTGTGAAGAAGCTGCTTTTTATACTGTTAGATTCCATTCCAGGGAAGGACCGGCTTGGAAGCAATGCAGAGTGTGAGGACAGTAGCTCCTTTCCTTGCCAGGCTGGGATAGCCACGATGAGGAAGTGATTTGGGGGTTTGCAACCAGAGATGATGTGGTCCTTCCCCCTGACTACCCAGAAGAGGGGAGGGATGGGGAGAGGAACAAAAATTGAAGTCTGGGGAGAAATAGTTTGCATTTAGGGGTTCATGGCCAAATGCTTCATTCTCCCATGACTTTCTCTTGTTTCACACTGTAGAGCGTCCTCCTTGTGTAACCTCAAGACCTGCAAGGTTGTGTTCTCTTCCCAGTGATGGAGCCTGAAATCCTATCTTATATCTCTCCACAACGTCATCTCTGTGGTCCCCCGCAGAGATGGGATTCTACCTGTTGAATGCACTTGATATAACAAATGCTATTAGTAACCATGATGATTTTTCTCATGGATCTCAGAAAACCTCTGTATTCCTAAAGTGTTTGGAATGAGAGACACAGGCAGAGAAGAGATATTAAATGTAAAGATAGCAAATAGATCCACAACGGGTCAAACACTAGTTCTTATTCCATGCAGATGCAAGGTAAACGAAAAGTTGAAAGAAAAAGCACGCTTCTTCCTACGATGGCTCCCCAGCCCTTGTCGGCATTAACAAGAATTCCTTTGCTTTTTATCCAGTTACTCTTGCTTGTTTCCCATGGCTTTGATTTATTCTGTTCTTGCGGAGATTGGAGGTCCAAATAATCTACCCACATAGCAACAACTCAAAGGCTTGCTCTGGTATATTCGGTCAACTTCATGATACATGACAAATGCCTGTCTTTCTGGGATTGGTGAAGCTGTATGTGAACATGTCTGACGTCAGAAATCTGGCTGTGTTTTTACAACTTTTACTAATTCACTTTCCACCTGCCTAGCTCTCATTTACTCTCCAGATGTCAATGGAGGTGTCATTTCTGACTGGGAACCCAAACCTCAGCCCTCTTTTGTCTCCTCCTCCCATGCCCCCAACCACACCCAGCCTGGCTACCCACCTACAGGCCACACCCCCAACCACACCCAGCCTGGCTACCCACCTACAGGCTCTGCTTGTAGCCTTCGTTTCCCCCGTCACACATTTACTTGCTATTTCCTAACTGCTGATTTAAGTCTCTTTCTTCCAAGAGAACTCAAAGCTCTTTAAGATTTTTTTTTTCATAATTTTATCCCTCTCTTAGCACAGTGCCTGGCACATAGAAGATTTCCATTAAATGTCAGTGGAATTCACGTATTCGTTCATTCTGTGAATATGTTTGAATGCTTACTGTGTGTCCATGCTGTTCTAAGCCCCAGGGACACAGCAGTGAACATAGCAAAGTCCTTGCTCTCACACAGCTTACATTTTAAGGTGGGAGAGAGACACCACTAAACAAATATTAAATGAGCCTATGAAATTGCCAGTATTTGACCATAAGAGATCTATAAAAATGGTAACTTCATTTGGTCCAACCTAATACTTGGTGTGTCACGGGGAGATAATGCGAACCTCAGTGCAGTAACGGTGTTTGACAACATCATCTAAGCCATGTTACAGTGTGAAAGTTGAGCTTATTATACTTTAAGGTAAAAACTCTCTAAACAGTATCAGACAAAAATCAGGCACCGCTAGTCAGAGGGAATATAATCGTTGCTGTAATGATTACTGAAACAACAACAATCTTGTCCTGTTACATATGTTACGCTGCAGAGTTTACATGGCAGATCCAGGCCTTGCTTCTCTTCTTGGGGGGTCTCAGCGTATCCTCAGAGAGCTTGGGAGCCAGCACTTGCCAAATCACTCTGTGTCCTGGGTTGGCTCTGGGGCCCACAGGATTCTCATTGTGCCACAGTCACCCTTTTTCCTCATGAGCTCTGGCCCGGCACCACAGTTCCAGGAAGCCACTGCCACCACCCTGGAAAGAGTGATTTGGGGGCCTGTAAGCCAATGAAATGAGGCCAGGTGATTTGTTCACCCTCCTCCTGACCCGAGCTGAGGAATGCTGGCGTCTGCAACTGTATTGCAAGAGGCCAGTACAACTCTTTCCCACACTGATGCTCGCCCTCCTCAAAGGCCATCTTGGGGCCCCTGATCTGTGTCCGTGGAGTGGCCTTCAGAGGCGTGTGGGACGCTGAGGGGACATGCTTTCTTCTGGCAGGCACATTCGGAGGCGGCTTCCTCGCAGCATGTTCCGGTTGTGATCTCCAGCTTTGACAGCACACGTTCTCTGAGCTTGCATGGGAAAGTGTCAGAAAAAGTGTTAACATTTCTACTAGTTCGGATCATTAATTTTCTCAACGAATTACTAAATCAAATGACATTAAAAAAGAAAAGCTCTCCTTCACTGCCATTTCTACAGTTTTCTTTTAAATGTTGTGTGCCCTGCACTCTTTTTTCCTTTGCATTTAGCTTATTTTTCCAGATAAAAGTTATAGCTCTCTCATATGATAAATATTTTTGTGTATTTAAAAATTTAGGTAGCAAACAGTGCTGTTTGTTACCTTTTCTGGAATTAGAAAGAACTGTTTAAAAACAAAACAAAACAAAACAAAAATGAGGAAAGCCAAAGCAAAGGAAAGCAAAGAGAAGCTTTTGCACAAGGGGACTAGGGTAAGTTTCTGTTCCTCTAAGACCCTGGGGTTGGTGGATAGGCTTTGATCACCAGCTCACTCGAGCTGACTGAAGGCCAAGGGCATATGTCTTCTTTGTACCATTTCTAGAGTAGCTAGTACAAGGCTCTGTGTGTTGGTCAGGCTAGAAGGGCATTTGTGGAGAAGTTATCCCAGCTACAATTTATTAAGCACAAGCTTTGGGCCATATCTCACTGGACCATGTGTTATGGGGAATATTCTTCCCATTTTAGATATAGGCAAACTGAGGTACAGAGGGTTCACTGTGTGTCCAAGTTTACATAGCAAGCAAGTGACGGAGACAAGATTCAAATCCAGGTCCCCACCTCTAAAAGCCTGTGCCCTCTCCACTCTTCCTTAGCTTCTGACATGGCAGAGTTCTCAAGATATGCTAGGTACGTCCCAACTGTTCTGCATTTGTCAGCAGGAGACTCTCATCCATATTAAAATTGGGGGTCCATGATGTATCTTGCCCGGGCTAGTTTAGGAAATTCTTGACATCATTTCCCTCCCACCTTTTTTTTTTTTTTTTGGCCTTCTTTCCTAAGGACTTGAACCTTTCTGAGACCTCTTATCCTTGGTTCCCATGTACCTTGACATCAGGACATCTTATACAGTAAAGTGTACCATGGGGGTGAGATTTTTTTCCCGAGACACCTCCTCCTACTCTCGTCCTGACAGACAACTTGGAGATCCACAAATAACTTCCTGCGTTCCTGTGTCACTCTTTTAAGATAAAAATGAAGTGGCTTCAACCCCCATTATTTAAATTTTCCCAAGGTTTCCAGGGACTTGGAGAGGGAATGAGAAATGCTATGTTCTCCCAGCACCTCTAACTCAGAATTCGTACTTTCTCTGAATTCTCTCCACAAAGCTCAGCTGCACTCATGGGCTTTGTCTTCATTCCCTCAAGTGCCACAAAAAATGAGTTATTACACGTAATGTGCATTTATTGACCGTTTCCAATAGTCGAGAGGGATGCCAGAATAGAACAGAAAACAACTTTAAATTGACTACCGTGACATCTCTGCTCCTATAGGTCTTGACCATTGTCACTGCAGGGTGTCCACCTGGCTGTGGCCTCCCTTAGGACTCAGCCTTGGGCCATTAAAGTTACTCTTCCTACTGTAATCCTTTACTGCCTCTGCTCTCCCCTCAGAGTTCCAGCCTTCCCCAACCTTCATCCTCCCAGCCCACCAAGGAAAACTGAAACTTCCTGTAAAGATATCCTGCTGAGCAGTTGAATACATGTTTTCCCAGGAAACGCTTTGATCATTTCTACTCTTGCATAACCAAAAAGACCCACTAACCGGCTGTCTTAAAGAGCCCTCTCCCACCGAGATGATTTCAGGAGCTTTCCTAGGAGGAAGGTGTTCCATCATCCTTTTTTTGTAAAGGGCATTTTGCCCCTCATATTAACATTTTTCGCCCACTGGTCTGATGTGGGTTTGACCATATTTTGGAATTAAGCTATTGGCGTGTCCTCTCCTGTTTCTGCTCCCCCAACACGCTTGGTTGGTATTTGCCTGACTTAAAGAAACAAGTTTGGGGGTCCTTGAAATCTTTATTCCCCCTAGGGACTGAGAGCTAGTCTTTGAATCTAAGTGCTGGGCCTCTGTTTTGCTTTTCTTCATCCTCAGCTACCATGCAATACCAATGGCACATGGACATGAGCCCAAGTTACTTCTTTCCGTCCAGAACCTGACTTGGTTTGGTTGTAATTCACTTGTAAGTAGGCCGTCCACAGTGCCTTAACTCATCTGAAAGACAGCTATAATACTAAGCCTATGTATAGTAATAGTAATTTAAATGGCTACCACATATTAAGCATTTTCTACGTGCAAGGTACCATGTCTAACAAAGCTTATGTCATTTAAGCTTTATCAAATATTGTGCAGTGGAGACTGTTAGCCCATTTTACAGGTGGAGAAAACTGAGACCTTTAGAATTTCATGACTTGCACAAAGTCACAGAAGCAGGAGGAAGGATTAGAACTTGACTCTTTTTGGCCCCAGTGTATGAGTTCGTAACCATCCTATTATGTTACCTCTACACAGGTGATAAAGGACTGGCTTTGCCTGTAATGGGCCCCATGGCTTTAGGTTAATAATGGACAAATTCTAAAGTCTGTTAAAGCTAATTAAAGGGAAATTGCTTGCCACCAATCCAAGCATTTTCTTTGACCAGAGCCAGACTTATCTTTGATTTAATTACTTACATCCCTAGGGCAGCTTCTTATATTCACTTAAAAATCTAGTCTTATCAGAACATCTTATAACAATCCATTGCTTATTTATCTCCCCTTTGTGTCTCCTGGAGATTTCTTACAGTATGTCCTATCTTGGAGATCATCAAATGACTCAATTTCTCTAAAACGTATCAAGTCAAGTATTTGGATAATGTCTACGACAACTGGTGGTGGGAGTTTAGAGTCCATTTTATGGTGTTTCTAAAGGATGATGTTTGGACTGTGATTCAGAACTCTCTTTGTTGCTTAACTTACATACTCAGAATGCTTGAGGTGTCCTTACCTGAACAACATGGCTCTCTTCTGTGCCTCCTTTAAAAACGGTGCTCTGCTGGCATGAAGCCTGATGAGTCATCAGTGGGTGATGTTGGAGAACCACACTTTGAGGAGAGCAAGCTGCTTATAGGTTCCCCAAGGGCCTCCTGCTCCAAGGTTTGCAGTCACTGTGGAATCGCACAGAAGCCACAGAGTCCTTTTTCCTTAAACATGTCTAAAAAAGAGGGCACAAGGATCTGAAAGAGACTAAGAAACTCTTGGCAACATTCTAAGAGCTGATCTAAACACTAACTATCCAAAAAAGAAAAAAAAAATAAGTAGGACACTCAGTCAGTCATACAAATGTTTTAATATTCATCTAGATGTTTTCAACATTGGTATCAGGTGAACAAAGCCATAGTGTGTTCTTGGTCAGTGGCCCCAATGGGATGAAGTGACCTGGACGTGCTGAAGGTATTTCTTATTTTAGATGATGAAAAGACTATCTTAAGCTTGGTATTTAGTGATGGAAAAGACATTGGAAATTATCTAGTTTATCAGGTGAGTGCCTGTGAGGATATGACCTAGCCAGTCTTGGTCAAATTGCTAATTCCAAAAGCAGCAGTGAAACAAAGTTCTTCTGCTTCTGCTTGAATCTTCTTATAATTATGTCACTTTACAGATTTTCTTTCTGGAGGGGAAAGGAGGGTGGGTGGCTAGAATATTGCACCTTTGACACTGGTTACTCTGTGCTGCTTCCAAATATGGACATTGTAATGCCTGCATTGGTTGATTTTCAACACAGGTTGTTACTGCATCATCACCACCGTTAAATCCGTGGGGTGAATACACCATATGTGCAAAGCCCCTGACTAAGCCCAAGAGAGGATGTAAAGAGATTTGAGATACCAACTCACACTTTACTTTGTGGTTGTGCCATTGAAGATAATCATTTATGCAAATCTAGTATTTCAGAGAACATAAAGAAGCCTAAAGAAAATCAGGCCTGGAGTCAAATCAGTCTTCAGTGTGTTCAGCCTTCCCTGTAAACCAACTTTTTCATGAGGACATGTGTGTAAAGCAATTCTGAAAATATTGGAGAAATGCAGATAACTATGTTTTCTTAGTAGTTAAGGGAAATAAGTCCACCTGAATGATAGGAGGAGGTGGGTATTCAGTGGCTACACCTGCAAGTGTGGGTCATAGCAAGGTAGATTTCATAGGATAAACTCAGATTTTTGAAGTTATTGGCATAAAGTTACGATTGAAGTACTGTATGCGGTGCGAGGAATGTAGGAAAAGGCCAACAAATAAGAGTGTGCGAGCAAGCTCGTAAAAAGAAGACAAGACTAATTTTATTAATGTGGTCGTTTCTGCTTTTAAGAAAGTCCTAAAAGTCTTGTAGTTTAGAAACTTGATTCCCAAGGAAGCCCTCATATGCTAAAAACAAATGTGCATTTTCTCCTCTAATGAGAACAAAATTAATTAAGTATTTGTTACTATTTCAAAATTCCAGCTTTTGCTTTATGCCATTCATTTGGGAAAAAAATAGTGAAAGCATTTAAGACCTGCCCCCTGCCAGGCTGAGAATTAGAGTTCTTGGTGCCTTGGTGAGTCCCCAGGACCACTGGTCTTCAGATTGTCTCTTCTTTGAGAAGAACACCTCCACCCACTGATTCTCCCACCAGCAATACTGCCGCCACCACGCACCAGCACAAAGCACAGATTGCTGCCCAGCTCCTTGGAGAGGGGCCAGTGCATTTGTCAGGAATTGAAAAGTTTTGGAGCCAGTTTGAGGACTTTCTGGTACACAAAGCGTTGGCTGGAAATGTGGTAAGTATTAAATGGGATGTTAATTTTCATGAATATTTTCCCCATGGTTGTAGCTTGTGGTCATTGAGCAATTTAGCAATCACCATGTGGTCTGTTGGACACACAGCCTGGGTGAAGTTCAAGAAATTAGCAGCCAGTCAGTGGGGAGAGGGCCAGAGCTCAAATTCATGTGTATTTTCACATTCTTGCTTTTTTTTCCCCTTCCTACCCCACCTCAGGGGATGGCAGTTTCTTTATTAAATCTTTAGGTGCGACCATATGCCTGAGATCTATGTGTACCTCCCATATTGATGTTCTCTCCCATTTCCAGGCATTTCCCATACCCTGTGTTTGTCAGACTTGTATTCTGGCTCTAAAATCTATGAGTTAATGATTCTTGGCAGTTCATTCTTTGCCTCCTCATGTCGGATATATCACATCATTCATTCCAAGGATGCTTTATGTACAGGTGCAAGACATTCCCAATTTCATTCTTTTCTGCGAAATGAGGGGGGTTTGTTGGAGTTCTGGGAGTCCCAGGCCCTAAGAGAAGGTGTTTGATTCAAGGACTATGGGAAATCGGGGTCCATTATTTGATAGAAATGCCACCTTCCTTTATATGGTACCCTTCTTACATCATATGACCTTAATTAGTTCTTACAGCACCTTGTGAGGTGTCTAAGGCTGGAACTCTCTCACAGTCCCTTCTTTACAGACTCCTACAGTCCCTAGAGGTGAAACTGGGCTGTCCAGGATACCACGGCTAGGACTGGAAGACAGGTCTCCTGTCGCCAACTGCATTCTTCTTCCTTCTGGTAGGCTCTTCCCTCATCTTGATGCCCAAGTTGTGTCGTGAGGAATTTGTTATTAATAACGAAAATAACAGTATCTTATCTTTCTAAATTTGTATAAATGAGGGCAAGTCGGATTTCCATTCTGGAAATATACTTTTCACTTATATTCCAATATACCTTTCTTGAATAGAGGAGAAGGGGTAGCAATATCACACGTGTACTAGGAGTTGTGATGACACGTGAGCCTTCAGCGTATCTCATGGGTGCAACCAGGGAAATGGGTGTAGCAGGCAAATGGTGTGGGAGGCTTTATTGATGAGAATTTGAGAACCCTCTACTGTATTACCTACTGCTGTCTACTGTATTACGAGGAGCTGTTCAACAGAGTCACTTTAATAGTCCTCATCTAAATGCCACCCAGGATAGAACCAAGAAATCAGACTTTTCTATGTTTTCCATTTCTGGTTCAAGGAAAGGAAGCTCTGATATCTGATAGTACCTTCTAAGAATTAACTACTCAATCAACCTGAAACAAATCTCTAAAAGTTCACTAATAAAAATTATGTTATTTGTTTTTCTGACATAGGGATTATTTCACATATAATTAGTAACATACAGTAAAGTACATTATATGTCTATATATTTTTATAAATACATTGTGCATTATGTATTCATTCTCAAGTATACACATTTATATGTATAAAATATATAAGCCACACTTTTTAAAATTCAATATTACCAGAAATAAATTCTTCCACATATATGAAGTTTTGGCTTCCAAACACTTACGTTTTTAGTATTTTAAATGTTTCGATGGAATTTCCTATGAAATGTGTTACATACTTCCCTTTCAGGTTGTAAAGAGAAAGCTGAAACTCTTGTAGTTGTTTTCAGATGGCTGGGGTCAATATTATCAACAGAATTTATTTGTTCTGTTCTCTTACAAAGATACCCTCAGGTATGGTGGCCCTGGAGATTATTTGAAACATTCTGTCTGTAATTTTTTTGTGTCTGTTTTCTTATCAGGATAACTACTCTAGTTTTTAGAAGTTTTGGCCTCACGTTCTCCAGCATCTTGTAATTTCCTTCTTATCTACCTTGAGCTATGACATGCAATATAAATATTATGTCTAAAATAAGAGTTGATGGGCTCTGAGTGATTAAAGTTTATATTCAGTTTTAGGGCTTTGTTGTGTAGAATCATGACCCTGAATTCCTGATTGCAGGGGCCCTCTTCTTTGCTTTCTCTTTAGTATCCAGGCGGGATATAAAAAAGTGGAGGTTGCCTAATAGGTGAAGTGTTACTCTTCAGTAACACTGAAGAGGTGCATATGAATGCTTTAAATCTCACCGGGACTGGCAGTGTTCAGTTTGGGCTGACCAAAGGATAAGCGTGGAGCGCTTCCGGCTGTGCATGAGAGGAGTGTTTTTATTTGTGTTTTGTCAAGGATGAACGGTGAGCGCACCACAAAAGGACAGTGCCTCTTTAACAGAGACTCTGGCTTCTGTTCCTGCGAGCTTCGCGGCGTCGCTCCGTAAAGCAGCATGAAAGAGTTGATTTTCATTTTATGTTGTACTTGTGAGGCATTAGCATGATGTTCTAACACTTGTAAATGAATACAGCTCTTGCCTAATCTGTCATTTTAATGCCTTATAGATTTTCCTTCACCGGATGTTGTACCAGATTCTCCATAATAATAATCAACTGCTTTGTTGTCCTCTTGCAGAAATTAAATTTCTGCAGTGGGTGCGCAACTAATAAAAGACGTTGCTTGAGGAAACAAGAAATAAATATGATGAATCATAAAAGTTGGGTGTGGGGAATGTGGAGGGGAAGCTGCTCGGGGACGAAAGGCAATTACAGAACCAGCGGTGAATGTGTCTGATTCTCGTGTCGTCAACAGCTTAACAAACCTCACAAAGTCTTTAGCCACAGCACTTATGTCTTTCAACGTTAACCTCATGGACTGGGTGTTTTCCACAATTTCATTTGGAAGCATTAGAATAAAAGGCGAGGTAGCAAAATAACTCTTCTTTTTACTTTGCACCCTAGATAAGTCTGCTCAGGGTTGCCATTTAGCCACTCACACATACCTTTTACCTTTTCCCCTGTCACCAGCTTTCTAGAAGAGCAACATTAAAGGCAGCTGTGTGGGACTCGGAGTATTGGCAAAGGCTGTAAAGTGGAAAATAAACAGCGTGTCTATCACCAGGCTACAAGAACACAGCACTCATAGCAGTGAAATGACAGTCGGTGGCAAGCAACTAATTGGTCACCAGCTTCGGAGGAAATATATTCTTCCAGACCTCTGTCATCTCCTGTGTTCTTTAGTGAAAAAACCACCAGGTTGAAGTGTTGGCTCGAACCCCCAGAAGAAAGAAAATGAAGAGTTAAGGCAGCCAGGCTGGGCAGGCGCTTTGGAGACAGAGTAATTGGAGGCATCCACTGCTAGAAAAATAGTTGGACCCCTGCAAAATAATTAATTCACCCCCTCGCGCACAGGTATTGTGTGGGTCCAGCACCAGAGATAACGATGAATGTCGTTTTTCACACGGCTTCTGCCTGAGAATCCAAGCTCGAGTGAATTCACAGTAGTGGCCGAATTTTCATTAGTCTTCCTTTTTTCCCCACATTTTGTCCCTCTAATTTTTAATTCCTCCTGGAAAGGTGATACGTTGATGAGCTACAGGAGAGCAATTGGGACCATGTGCATCTAAGGAGAGGAGAAGGGGGGTGTCTAAAACATAAACGTTTAACTAAGGCAGAGACGGCCAAATGTGAGGTAACAGACATTTATAGAGCTAGACCCAGAACTGTAGTGTAATATTAAATTAGAACATATTAAAATGAAGGACCTTGAAACATAATTGAATATCCTTGAGCATGTGAACCTCCACCCCAAACTGGACCCAAACTTTGTGTGGGGAAACAAAGGAATAAGAAAGAACTCCTCACCCAAATATGCACTTTGCTTATGTGCTTAAATGTATGTCCACGTAGGGTGTTCCCATTCAGTATGGCTTCGTTGAATGATGCCTTAGGGTGCACTGAGATTTTGAACCCCAAAAGCAAGATGCCATCATAGGAATACCTGGTTGATTATCTTAATCCACAGAAGAATGTAGTCCAAGCATTGTAAGATTGTTTACAATCGTGTATGTTAATAGCTTGACAGGTGTAAGCACTCTTAAAGTCCTATTAAGCCTTACATCAATGGATTTTAGAGGGTACACAAGCCCTCTGGAATCGTACCTCTTATTTTGCATGGATGTCTGTGCATTTTGAGGGTACTGGAGAAGATAGCATTTTCCTCAGATTCTCAAAGAGGTGCAAGACCAGAAAAAAAGCTGAAACCTAATTAATCATGTAATCTGAAGGGAAAAAAAGGAAGGAAAAGGGAAGAATGAAAAACAATAAATTTAAGGAAATCTAGTTTTTCATGAAAGTCAGTTCTAAGTTGGAAAGGATTGATGAAAAGCAGTTTTTAGGAAGTTTGCTTTCATAACTTGCTTTTAATCAGAGTAAGAATCATCTTAGAATATGAAATGGCATCCTTTGCATTCCTGTGACTTCGTTTCCATTTCTGTAACAAATACATAACCTAAAAGATGCCCTGACTTTGTCATTACTTTATATTACATAGTACTCTATGTGTACCATTTTTCTGATTTTTTGTTTGGACTCCTTTGCTTTTTCTGAAGCAATAACGTGTGGTCTTCCCAAAGATTTGCCTTGAATAATACTTGTGGTTACCATGAGAACACACCTCTTTGACTGCAGGAACATAACTGATCCAGGGCTCCAGGGCCTCAAATGCTACATTGGAAACCCATCCCGGTGTGAGTCTGTGCTTCCCACAGGCTGCTTCCAGCCTATGAGTCAGCCTGGCACTGTTAATGAGGCACGCTTTTTCCTAGGAGAGTCAGGATCCTCTGACGGGCAAATTTGGCTCAAGGACTGCATGATGGCCTTACCAGACTTGTTTAGAAATAGATGCGTGGCGGTTTCAGATTCTCTCAGTCTTCCTTTCCTTCCCTCTCTCGTTCACTTGGGGTCACTAGTATCATGGCTTGAAGGCTCTCCCTGCCTCTCCTGCCTCTCTCCCCATTTTCTTTCACAGACGTTTCCTCTAATAAATTTCTTACACATTGAATCCCATCTTGGCATCTGTTTCTTAGAGGATCTGGACTAATGTAATAATAAAACACATTTTTTTTTTCAAGATCCACTGTATGCCAAGTAATGTGCTCCCATGTTGTCTCATTTAATCCTCTCAAATCTGGAGACATAAGAATTGCATTTATTTTAAAGAGGAAAAGCAGTCACTCAGAGAGGTAAAATTACCCAGTGTTACACAGTCAGTACATTGCTGAGTTACCATATGAAGAAGATTCTGTTCTACTCCAGAGCCTGTGGTCTCCATTACTCAACTATAGCCCCTGTGAAGCAACTGCAATTCCCTCCAAATCATATTAATACCAGTCACTGTGTTTGATTTCTTCTCGAATATGGCCATGTTTGGAAAATGATGGGATTGGTATATAGTCATGCATTCTATTTAGCTTTGTATCAAGAGACTGTGACATGAAATCCCTGCTTTCACCATGGGAGGAGTTTGGAATTGACTGAGGGGCAGAGGATTTGGGTTACTCATCTGAACCTATCTACCACCCAAATGTGCCTCCATTACTGCTGTCTGTGCATCCATTCAGCTTCCCTAGTTAAACCCAGCTGCGGGGAATGGGAGAGCCCACTGGCGGAGTGGAAGCCTGCTTCTGTATTCCTCCCTCCCATGTGTGACTTTCCCCGTTGTCAGGGAAGTCATGGGGTCAGAGCTGGTGGTTTTGTTGTTGTTGTTTTAGAAAATGAGAAAAATAAATGTTCCTCTTTCAAGGTTTCTGTCTGATAGTGTTTGCTAGACAAAGTAGAATTTTCACAGCGCAAGCCCTTAGCTCAAGAGCTCCACTTAGTCAGCGGTTATTTTATGTGCTTTTTATCCAGCCTTTCTCACTTAAAAAAAGGAAAAAGAGAAATTTATCCACTCAAAGTGAGCTTTTTGCTAAACTTGTGTCTTTCCTTTGTTTGTCATGTTAATTACGTCCCAAATAACCCTCTTTCAGAGAATTCTGCAATCAAACTCTACAGCCCCATCAGATGTACATTGGCTTTTAAAGTGGACCGGTTTTTCATGTAATAATGACTTTAGTATTATATTTATCTCTAAATAAGTGCAGATTCTGCTCCTTAGTGTACCTGCTCCTTCCTATACCTTGTGACCCACTATAGCAAGATAGTTAATCTCTCATTCCTAGTTCCTTACCTTTAAGATGGAGATAATAATAGTATCTTCTCTTGGTGGCTTATTGTATAGAGTGTACTATGTGCCAGACATTCAATCCATACTAGTGTTCGTTAAGTAAATAATCAGATCTTGCTCAGCAATTTTTGGTGGTACAGTTTCACAATTCTGTCATCAGCAGTCATATTCAGCAAACTATAGAAAGGAAGAGACTTTATCTCAGGGCTCCTTGGCTGGACAGTATCTGTGGGTTCAGACCCTGTGGGGAAGCAGTTTTCTCCAGGAATGGCAGATTCTATAGAACTGCAACTCATTGAACATAGTAGGTAAGCAGTGAATGTCACAGAAGTTTAATGGAATTAAGGGAAAGGGGGAATGTGGCATATAACAGGCTTGGCCCTCTAAGGTAAGAGCGAAAGCTGAAGCCTCCATCAGTAAGAGGTCATTCCTTCAACTTATTTAATAGAGGACTAATTATTCAAGGGTTACTCAGGTTCCCTTCAGTATTAATAGTGAGTATGGAGGTTCCATATTACAAAACACTTGAAAGTTAAACCAATGAATAAATCATTTAAATTATTTTGTTGCAGAAGTAGGGTGGTGATGACTATTTTATCACTGTGTAGAAAATTCCCTGCTCATCCAAAGTGAGATTATACTTACCTTTCAGCCTGGTCCACTTGTTCATAAACTCCAACAAACAAAGCAGTGCCAAACGACATACCAAGTTTCTCCAAAGAACTTTAAAGTGCTAAGATGACTAAAATGTTGGCAGAATAAATGTATTTGATGATAAGTCAACCATGTTATAGATGGGTTGGAAAAGTTAATTAGTTTAAGAAGGAGTAAGACAAAGAATCCTGCTTGACTTAAATAAAGAATTAAACTCATTTTGGAGAGAGAGGGCTGTATGTGATTCCTAATTGGTTGGTTTCATCTTGATCCTGGAAGAACCTAGAAGTCCACTGGAGTCCAGCATTATATTTATCTGTAATATGGAATCAGCTTAATTGAATCTTATAAAGCTTAATTGAGCACTCTTACACAAGAGGGAATTTGGTCATCATCCAAGGACTACCTAAGAATGAGAAATATTAATAGAAGGAAAATTTGTGCACTTCTTGGCCAAGATTCAGAATAGGTCTTGGAAAAGTCTATGACAGAAGCAAATCTGCTTTTTTCTTAGTCACTACTGCATTATAATTCTGCCTTGTAGTATAGTTATGTGTGCACCTATCGTATTCCATCCTACTAGATCAGCTTGTTATAGACCAACTCTATTCGTTAAATAAAACAGGTACTGAATCCCTGTTTTGTTGTGAGCCCCAGTAACACAAAGAAAAAGAGAAAAGACATAATTGCTGACCTCATGAAGACCACCACCTAGTGGTGTATGTGTGAAGAATTGAATTTGTATCTCCTAGTGCAGCAGTCTCCAAAGTGACATGTGTACATTGAGGGTTGGACAGAGCATATATTCGATAATATAAGAACATTAGATAATATTAGACCATCTATATTTCTAAATGAGAAACTATATTTTACTAATATGGAATATGTGGATTTACATGTACTACATATATATCATTATGCATAATTATATGCTAAAAATACTTTTGGGGTGGAGCTATGAACGTTGGAAGACAACTGTTACAGTACATATACTTTATACCCACTGGATGTCAGTAAACAATTGTTGAATGGAAACATTAAGAGCTCAAGTTAGTAAATTTTCATATTTTCCCAGGTGCACTAAAATCTACTTCCTGTCCTTTTGTCCACCTGTGTTTTCTCTTCTGCATGTCGCCTCAGTGACCAGATTGCCTCTATCGTAACCAAAAGTGGGGTCTGGCTGCTCACCACTCAAAAGCCTATAAAGAGGCAAGGTTGGTGGAAAGGGAAGTTTGCGTTATTTCGGATGCCGGCAATGGGGGGAGGGGGGGAAGAGGGTGGACTCCTGTCCAAAGGCCAACTCCCTGCCACTGACAGTCAGTGGGCAAGAGGTTTTATAGATGGAGGGAGGGGCTACATGTAGAAACAGCACAGTCAGCTCTGACAGTCATCTTGAAATCAGTAATGCAGTGGTCTGATTAGTGTCATCTTGATTATTTTCAGTACAGTTCCAGGGTCTTCAGTTCCAGGGTCAGTTTGTTCGCACTTCTTTGAGGCCAGCTCTCAGAATTGTGGCAACTTTTGTCATGGCTACAGTCTGGTCAGCATATAGTTAACTTCTTCCACCTGGTGGGGGGTTTCAGTATCTATAAGACAGCTCAAAGGATATGGCTCAAAATATTACCTATAGCCCTTGAAAAGAAACCAAAAAGGTCCTTGACTTTGCTTAATGACTAAACTATTGTTATTTTGTCTCCTTTGACTGTTTTCCTTTGTTTCTGCATTTTCTCACTTCTCTCATTAAACTTATGTTTTTTCATCAACTTATTGAGTATAACTAGAGATGACAAGAGAATGCACAATTCTGGTTAAGAAAAATGGGCCTATAATTCAGTGTGTTTAGTTGTTAAGAAATAAGAGAACAGTTAAATGATATAAACAACGAAGTGTGATCAGGCCCCCTTTTTATTATAATTTTATTCTGGTAAAGGCTTTTACTTTGTAGTAATATTTAACTTTAACTTAGTGCAACTTTGTTTGACTGCATTTTGTTGATGTATAGGATGTTTAAATTTATATTCTTGTTTTGAATCAATCTCTACTATTAATAGTATATTATTAAAACCTTATGTTACATATATTATCACAGTCCAGTTTCACTTTACCATAATCATTCCATTCATTTGTCTATGTATATAAACTTACTTTTGGCTAAAGTTTTTCCACAGACAAAAGGCAGGCTGATAACATGGGGGGCAAGGACCACAGGGTCCTGCTCCGTTCCACCATGCCCCAAACTCATCGCCCCTCCCCCTCATACTGCTGACCAACTCAGAGCTCCTAGTTCAACTGACTTGAATGGAACTGAATTGAATACTTCCCTTCAATGTGTTTCTGATAATGTTTTCATGAGGAAACACACAGCAAGCTTCACAGGAGCTTCACTTCACTTCCTGAGTGTGCGCATTTTTAACCCAGTGTTATCTGAGCCCCTCAAGTCGGTTGGTCTCCTTATCAGTAAGCACATGAGGCAAGCTCTATAGGTCACCCAAAGTAAGAAAATCTAGTCACGATTAGGTTTCTAAACTTTCTCCCCTCAAACTCTTGCTCGACTGATCACTGTTCCTTCCAGAAAGAAAGTTAGGATTTATTTTCAGGGGTTAGAGTAGGGTTTCTCAGCCTCACCGCTGCTGACATTTGGGACCAATAATTTTTTGTTGGGGTGGGGGCTGGCCAGTATGCCATAAACGTTCAGCATTATCTCTGTTCTCTACTCACTAGATGCCCATAGCAGTCCCTTTTCCTCCCCCATTTGTGACAACCATGACTGTCTCCAGACCTTGCCAAATGTCCCCTGGGGAGTAAAATTGCCCCCAGTTGAGAGCCACTGGGTAGGGTAGGGTAAAATAGTTTGAAGCATTAAAATAAAAAAAAATGTACACTGTGGTTCAGCAAACAATGGACTACCATGTAGTTGGGCTCAAAAGTGATGTGAAAATATGAAATGTGAATAATCAAAAATGATTTATTTGAGAGGTTAGTGTCAACTCCAATCCACTGCTAATCAAAGTAATTTCATGTTGTAACTAATAACTTAAATCTTACTCCTCTCCCACCTTGTTTGTCTGTGGGGGACAGAGATTTTGAGCAGTGAGATGGTAAATGGTAGGAAGGGTAACATGGTGGATGTACAGACAAAATAATAAATTGACAAGGGATGATTAATAGCGTATTTTCTGCATAATCCAAATGGATCAAGGCTATCAGGAAATTCTATCACTTATGACATCCATTGGGAGGTGTGCCCAGAAACAGCTAACAGAAGGTAGCATGGTATATAGGAGGAGATGATTCTTGAAATCTCAGTATTAAAAAGTGGCTCAAGGTCAGTTTCACAGCACAATAGCAGGGCACATGTTTTCTGAATGAGCTAACTAATTTTACTCTAAAGGCTTCCTCTAAATTCTAATTGGGGAGTCTTTAAATCCTCAAACATGAATATATTGGAGAAGGGATTCAATTATGTGTGAGTTGAAAATAGGAATAGATCTGCTTGACCAATCTATCTCTCCCTTCCTATGAGAACTAATGGAAAAACAACCCGCCTACTCCAATGGGCAAACTGTCCATTTTCTGGATTTATGTCAGATAGGGACTTATTAGGAATCCAAGATGTTGCAACTTGGGTCAAAACTGTCAATTACATGGAGAAATTATATACAAAATTAGGATTTTAGAGACTCAGATCTTTTGGCAGATAGCCAGGTTCTAAAGTCCTTTGAAATCAGAATATAGTCCAATGACCCTCTGGGGTAATCCTTTCCATTAAATTTGCAGTTCTTCAATGTTTGATACTGTCCAGGGAGCAAACAAATTAAGACTTTCTTTTGTAAAATGTTCTTTTTCTCCCTACCTGGCCTAAATTCTGATGCCAGATTCTCTGTGGGCTACACATGGAAAGGTGTATGTCTTGTGGCAAATGCCATCTATAATTCCTGCTCCTGAAAATTAAAAATGGCTACTGTTTATTGTTTCGTCACTATGTATTACACCTACAGATTGTTTAAATCAGAACAGTAGAGAAAAAGGTCTCATATATATGTAAGAGTGTGTGTAATAGAATGCATACGTGCAATAAGATGAAGGAAAGAGACGTTAGATATTGCATGTGTAAACTGATACAGATTTTAAGTTATATATGCATCATATTATTTTATCTTATGGCAACAGCGTTCATAGGCTTTCAAACCATTTGAATATTAAGTTTTGCATAATTGGGAAGCTGCCATCACCAGTCTGTAGCACAAAGTCAAAAGGCATTTTAGGAATTGCTTACAATGAATTGTGGGTCATTTGAAATAAATTTGTAGGAAGCCTATTAAATCTTTTTCTCTCTTTACTACAAAACACCCCAAAGATCATTTCTCTAATGCACTGGTCTGTCAAATCTGTATAAACAAGTAAAAACGTTAAAAAAAAAGTAAAGAATACTAATCAAGAGACACAAGACATACACTGCTTAATAAATCTTGCCTTCAATTTATTTGTCTAGTATTACAAAGCAGAGGAGATATCAATTAATATAGGCAAAGAGGACCCATAATTTATAATTAACTGGCAAGTGGTTTGTAACAAACAGCAGCACCGAGTCTAATAGCCGGTAGAAAAATAACTAGTGTCGATTTGTCCCTCGGCAAATTAATAGAGTGCTTATCAATGACAGGGTTACATAAAACTGCTAAATAAATAATCATCAGTGAGTTCGAGTGAAGCAGATCTTTAACAAGCTTAATCTGAACCTCTTGACATCTGTAGACTATGAAGAGATTATATGGTAAGAAAGGGAAGATACAGCGTGCGTATTATAAGCCTGCTCCGGAACTGTACCAGATCATGTTCTTATGTAATGAGAAATAAAAAACATTTTTATTGCAAAATTACACTGAAAAATGATTTTCATTATAATTAGAGTGAAAATTATAAAAGATATATCAAGGAAATGCTGAATTGGAATTCACCAGACGAGAATTTCACTACATCTCTTAACAATGAAAACACATAATTTTCATCACTTTTGATATATTTTTGCTCATTTGCTTCACTCTTATTACTCACCTTTGTACACGCCATGCGTTCCAACTCGTATGTCACCACAGCTACACCAGTGAGTTTACTTTTGGTTATTATGGTTCCACTATAGAAGAAAATTAATCAAGGTCCTGTATTTCAATGGACATTTCCATCCTGCCTTCCCAGCCACCCTGCAGCCATTTGTATGGAATTCTGAGGTTTTGTTATAGGATGTTTTATTACTCAAGGTTTCTACAGTGCACAATTTGCATTGCTGTGAATTAACAGACCTGTATAATACCTCCAGTCTTTTCTATAAGAGGTTTTAAAGTCACACTTATTTGTTGGTATGTTACCATCATCATACCAGCTGTGTTTTCTTAATTAATAAAATGAATATTTTAAAAATCACTGGGCTTTGGGAGAAATATGCTGAAGCAGTATGTCATTATGCCTCAGATATTTACTTTTCTTAAAAGACTCTTTTTAAAAGCAATTTTAGGTTCACAGCAAATTCGAAGGGAAGTTGTAGAGATTTCCCGTATACAACCATGTCTTTTTAAGATATATATAGTTAAAGACTCTCACAAAAATAGGGAGATGCTCCAAATCTTAAATAGAAACCTGGTTTCTAGTGGGATAAATATATATATTCTCAGAAGTGTTCCTGTGAGAGACAAAACATGAGAACCCCGGGCTGGGAAGTCACAGATTGCATCCTGTGTGGCAATTCTTTGCTTCTTAAGCTAGAACAGATCCTTGCCATCATTTCCACATTCTTTGGCCTGGGATTGCCACCTCTGTGGGGATTCACCCTTAGATTCCTAAGTCTTTGCTTCTCTTACGAATGACCAGTCAAGATTCAGCTATGGGTATATTGGGTCACTTATAATTTATGTATAAGATACGTCTTATTTTCTCATGTTAAACATCAGCTTGTACCAATGAAAGCTGCTGAATATTGAATGTGAGTATGTGTGCAAATGTCTTTAGTGAGCTTCTTAACTCACAGCAAGCTACTTGGAGACTTCAGATATTACATGACGATGCTCAGATCTTGGTCATCAGCATTACTGCTTTCCTGAACTTCAGATCCAATTTCCAGTAACCTTTTGGACATCTCACCCATAATATTCTATAAGATCTTTATATTCACATATTGAAAACTGAACTCAGAATGGTTAATGGCGTCATCGTTCTCCAAGTTTTTTCAAATTTAAACAACTAGGAGATGTCCTTAATCTCCTTCTCTCCCTCATGTCCTCTGTCCCCTCCAAACCCACCATATGAATCTATGTACTTTTTAAATTATGCATCTAAAAACACTCTTTAATGTGTTCCCTTCTGTCTATTTCTGTTACCATAACCTTTGTTTAGACCCTTATCATTGTCTTACCTGAGATTTTGTAATAGCTTCTGTGATAGGAATTGTACTGGCCCCCAAAGGGTGTTCGCGTCCTAGTCCCCAGACCCTGTGATTATGCTGCATTACATGGCAAAGGGACATTAAGGTCGCTAATCAGCTGACCCCAAAATGGGGAGATTATCTTGGATAACGGGTGTGAGTCCAATTTAACCACAGGGGTCTTTAAAAGTGGAAGAGGGAGGCATAAAAGGAGGCCAGAGTGATTTGATGTTAAAAGAACTCAACCTTCTGTTGCTGGCTTTGACAGCAGAGGAAGGGGTCACAAACCAAGGAAAGCAGGTGACCTTTAGAAACTAGAAAAGATGAGGAAATGGATTCACCCTAGAGCCTACAAAAGGCAGGCAATCCTGCCAATACCTTGATTTCTGCCCAGTGAGACCTGTGCCAGACTTGGAGCCCAAGAACTGAAAGATAATAAATTTGTGTTGTCTTAAGCCATTAAATTTTTGGTAATTTGTTATGACAGCAATAGGAAACTAATAGAGCTTCTTAGCAAGTTCTCCTGTCTTCAGCTTCCTTTTCTTCAATCTATTCTCCATACTTTAGCCAAAATTATCTTTAAAAATAAATATCTGGCTGTGACACTCTCTTGCATTAAATTCTTCAATGGTTTCCTATCTCAACCAGGATCAAATTTTACTGCTTTCTCATGGCACACAAAGCTCTTCATCATCTGGTCTCAATTTCCAGCTTTTACTCTTATGTTGTTTAACCCTTCCTCTTTTTTCCCCTTCCCCACATTCCACAAAAATATATTCCACATTCAACACACATTATCTTAATCACAGTTTCTGAAAAATACCAGTAACCTTTATGGCTGTTAAGTGCTTGTTTGTACTCATGGCTTTTGGTGGTATGCCTGTCCCTCACTTCCTTCCTGATGTATCCACCAAGCATAAAATTCTTCAGTACTCAGTTCAACGTTATGTCTTTCATGGCTATTTACACGATACAATCACTCCTATTTCTACTACTGCTCCTTGCTAGACCTGGTAAAGCATTGACTGAGTTCTCCATGTAGCACTCTACTGTTCTCTATGTTCTACAAGGATTAACTCCTTTATTCCTCACAGCATCCCTATGATAAAGAGATATTATCAACCCCAGTTTACAGCAGATGAAATTGATGCACAGGGCGGTTGGATCATATTCCCAAGTTACAAAGCTAGAAAGAGGTGGAGCTGAAACTCAGCCCCAGGCAGTCTGACTCCAGAATCTGTGCGCAAAGCACTACTTTATACCTTCTCTGTATCCAAACCATGTTCACTTTAGTGAATAAAGGGCATAGCTGCTTTTTTGACTTTGTGGAAAGGACAAAATTAGTTACTTAAAATGCTGTTTTACTGGAGATGTTGACAACGCGATACAATCATAGTCCCTAACTCTCTGATGTCTCATTAGCTTTGATGTATTTGGTTCATCAAACAAAATCTTTCCAGGCCAAAATTCCATTTACTGGAATTTTTTAAAAAATTGCATCTATGTTCATGAAGGATATTGATCTGTAGTTTTCTTGTAATGTCTGCTTTTGGTTTTGCTATTGGGGTAATGCTGGCTTCACAAAATGAGACGGGAATTATTTCCTTCTCTTCAATTTTGTGAAAGAGTTTGTGTAAACTTGGTATTATTTTCTTGTATGTTTGGAAGAATTCAACAGTGAAGCCATCTTGTCGTGGAGTTTTCTTTGTGGGAGAGTTTAAACTTCAAAATTAAAAATATATATATAATAGGATTATTGAGATTCTCTTTTGCTTCTTGAGTGAGCTCTGATAGTTTGTTTCTTCAAGGAATTTTTTCATTTTGTCTGAGTTGTTGAATTTATTGATATAAATTTGATATAATACTCCCTTATCCTTTCAATAGACTAAAAATCTTAGTCATGTCACCTCTTCCTTTTCTAAAATTGGGAATTTGTGTCTTCTGTCTCTCTCTTTTTTACTAACTACTCTAGCTAGAAGTTTACCAGTTTTATTGACTTTTTTTCTAAGAACCTACTTTTGGTTTCACTGATTTTCTCTCTTGTTTTCCTATTCACCATTTCATTGATTTCTGCTCTGGTGTTTATTATTTCCTTTCTTCTGCTTACTTTGTTTAATTTACTCTATTTTTTGTGTGTGTTTGTATATTTTTGTGTGTGTGGTGGAAACTGAGTTTATTGAAACTCAGTTTTTCAATAAAATAATAATTTTTATCAAAATTCACTAATCCTTTCTTCTGCAATGACTAGTAGTATGCTGTTGATCCCATCCAGGTAAGATTTTATCTCTAGGAGTTTTTGGTCTTCTTATCCTCCATGTCTCTTCTTAACTCTTTGAACACTTAAAATACAGTTATAATAACTGTTTTAATGTCCTTGTCTTCTCATACTAACTCCTGTGTCAAGTTTGGGTTTAATTTATTGATTTCACTAATTTAGATTCTTTGCATATCTGGTAAAATTTTACCCTGTTGGGTCCTGGTTATTTTTGTACTTCCATACATATTTTTGTCTTTCGTTTTGAAACACCGCTAAGTTACCTGGAAAGTTGAATTTTGAAGAGTCCAGAGGAGTTATTTAACCTAGGGCTAGTTATTTCCCACTAGTGAGGCAAGAAACTTCTGTGCACTCTTCACAGTATTCTGTGAATTGTGAGGTTTTCAGTGTTGCTGGTGGGAATAGGCACTCTCTCAACCCTGTATGGGCACCAGGCAGTGTTTTCTCTAATCTTTGGGTCACTTCTTTCCCCAGCCTCAGGTAGTTTCATTCCAGGCCTGTGCTGATAAGTACTTGCTAAATTCTCAAGGGCTGCCCCTACAGATCTCCAGGGTTCCTTCCCTGTGCAGCCCTCTCTTCTTCAGTACCCTGTCCTGCGAGTTCTAGCTGCCTGTGTCTCCCCACGCTCAGCTCTGTCTACTCAACTGCGGATCCAGCTAGGCTCCACCTGGGTCCCCCTCCCCGTACTACAGCCTGAGAACGCTCTCAAAGCCTATGGTCGTAGCACTTGTAGGACTCACCTCATTCGTTCCCATCCCTGAGGGGTCACTGTCTAGTCCCTGATACCTAGTGTCTTGAAAACCATTATTATTGTCTGGCGTTTTTAGTTTTCTCAGGCAGAGATTAAATGTGGTCATTTTTACTCCATCTTGGTCAGAAGTAATGTCAGGTTAACATTCTTGTTGCTCACTTAGGGGCTTCGTGTTGGGGACAAAGATTCAGGACCCCCAAACTGAATGTTCTGTTTTGAACTATGAAAGCTAGTGGGCCAGAAGATTTCTCAACCTCAGGGACCTATGTGCACTAGCTAGGAATAAGAACTTGGTGATTTCTGGCAGAAATGGGGTGTGCAAAGAAAGCTTCTAGAGAGGCTGTCCCTGATAATACTAACCTGCCCCGTGATCCCAGCTACATTCTGTGGCACTTAGGGCTAAAGCTGTATATAGAGCACACCATATACTCTGCTGCTATAATAAAAAGTCATGCCATAAAAATAGGACCTATGGTTTCCTTAACAGATCCATGGCTTTGATCTGAAAGATAAACAATTCAGTCTGAGGCTCCAAAAATCATGTATGAAGTTTTGAGGACTTGGTGAGAAGTTTTACTGCTTACGTGCAATACTTATTTTTGTCAGTTTTTACCAACTGCAGCTCCAAAATTTGTTCCTGGGCTTGACATTTCGCAGGATCATTTGCCTTTTAAATGTGTTGCTCACTTTTGTATGACTGATCTTGCAGAGTCTAGGACCAAACATTTTCAATAAAAGTTTCAGCCTTTATAAAAGACAGTATTAAGTCCTCACACTGTGTTTTGAAAGGCTTTAGGTTGTGAACATTGAAATGGATGTCAAGTTTGGAAAAGGAAAAAAAAAAAAAGCACTTTTTTTTTCTTTTTAGCTCAAAATTAATGTTTTCACTTCAGGGCTAGCAGAGCCATGCCTCCACACATTTCCGAACATGCTGCTTTTCCAGGCTTATGTAACTCAACACTTGCCACACTTGACTGTCCAGAGGAAGATCAGAACCACCCCAGAAATCCACAAAGACTTTTCCTGGATTGCTTCCCTGTATGCCTTATGATAATTTCAGGCTTCCTTACATGTCTGTTGCTGGCAATTTCCAGGGAGCACTTCACTTCATGCTTCTTAAACTAGTCCTCTTAGAATAAGGTATCTTTGTTTTTCTCTCCTCCACCCCTGTTTCCCCTGGTTATGTTTCCTGCCACTGCTTAAAGGCTGACTAATCGCTGGTGCCTGTAAGATGACAGTTCTCATGCCCGTTGATAGAGGCATCCATCTTCCCCATGTCTGATGTCTAAGGTACCACTAGATACGTGAAGAGCACCAGGGCAGGACATCTTCACCTCTAGAAGAAATACCCCCACGACAGCTGACCAGGTCCCTGTGCCGAGATTTCCCCATGCCCTTTGCTGAGGGAAGCATAATCCAGGATGAGGATGTTGTTCCCACCGCTGCTGGCGTCGTAAACCCTGAATAACTCAATGAGATTTTGCGAAGCCCATTCTGTTTTTGCCTACCCTCCTGTTGCAGTCATTCCACCCCAGGTTTCAAAGGAAGTTAACACATGAGCTGATACATGGAGGACAAATAGAGGAAAGTGGGTTTATTCACAGAACTACAGAAAGGCCCATGTGAGTGGAGCCCATATGGGATAAAGTAGCCACCTGATCCTGGGACCCAGTTGTTCTCATTGGCAGAAAAGCCCCCACTTAGATGGAGTTCACCGCTCCAAAGCAACTGTCTCTGCTTTCCCAGGAGGACCTGCTTCTTCTGGTAATTACACTGGAAAGAAACCTGTACCTCCATCCTTAAACAGACCTAAATGGACCCGACTTCTCAGTTGAACAAACTTCTGGTTCAAATAGAACTCCTGCTACTCTTCAAACAAATATCTTTATTAGGAGTCATCTTGGAAATGATTAAATTCCCAATGACAGTGAATTGGGGCAGCCTACGAAGAGGAGGACCATCTGGACAGGTCCTTAGAGCTGTCAGCTTTCCCGGGGGCTGGGGTGCCATGGGTGGCATGGGGGTGTTCTCTCAGTACCTCGGGGTTTGCCAAATCTAGAAAGGGATCGTGGTAGTTTTACAGGCTTACATGGTTTCCTAGAATGACTCCTGGATAAGAATAACATTGAAAGGAAGGTTGGTTGTTAGGTAATCCCTTAGCATCGCATAGGGTCTGATGCCTTCACTCTGGCCAGTGGGAGGATGGGCTTACACTGGGCCACATGTAGTCAGGGTGGGATAAGGCTGTAGGAAGAGCTAATGAGGGAGGGATGGCAAGTTTCATCATAGAGAAATTAGGGAACCATTTAACGGAGTGGGAGATAGATGTTGCATGGCAAAAGCCATAGATACGTACTTACTGGGCAATCAAAACTACCAGCAGTGAACACACGTCCTGTGCAAGGTACAGCGCTTGACACAGGAGCGAACAGAGAGTAACTGACAATAACAATGATAACTAGCTTTTACTGAGCCTTCTCTATGCACAAGGCACTATGCCACATGCAATTGCCTACTTCATTCTCAGAACAGCTTGATGAGGTGCATCCTCTTATTCCCAATTGCAGATGACAAAACTGAGCTTGGGGCATTTACTCAGTTCACACGGCAGTAGAGCTAGTGGATTCCTTTCCCTTAACAGTTACAATATGTAACACCACCCGCCCTTTAGGAGCTTACAATCTAGCTGTGCAGAAAATGTCTGTATTTTTAAAAATCATGATTGATACAAGGCAAAAAATAGTAACTGTTGTGGGCAGTCTGTATAAAGTGTACAGACCACATGTACTGTGGTATTGCCAAAGAAGGAAAGTCCCTTTACTGTTGTGATGACCAAAATGTTTCACTGAGAAGGTGTGATTTGGGTTTGCCTTGAAGAAGAAAACTAGGACACGAGGAGGCAGAGATGAAGTGGGGAGAAAATAATTTAGATAAAGAGAAGAAAATTAAAGCAAAAGAGTGAGGAAAGTCTGAGTTCTGATTCTTTTACAAGTAAATGGACAGGTGTTTACCCAAAAAGAGAATTGGTTGTGTGAGTAACAAGCAAATTAGCATGGATTCAGGGTGTGTGTGTGTGTGTGTGTGTGTGCGTGCGTGTGCGCACGCACGTGATGTGTGTGAAGTGTAGGTGTATGTGTAGGTGTTTCAAATATTTTATCAAAGCTGGGAATGATGCACCAATGAAGTAGCTCCAAAGCCTTAATTGGACGCATATTTACTTGGGATTACATAGAGGGCTTTCACATTTTTTGTGAAAAACATTTCCTCGAATGACAGCAAAAAAAGGGAAAGCTCACGACATTGAACGTGCTTTCTGATCTTCCTCATAAGCTTTTATGTAATTGCTAGAATCTCCTGAATTGGGATCAGGCCCTAGCAGCTGTTGGCAGAACTTGTCACTGACCATCTTTGTTGGCAGCAACATGACGCTGCCCTGAGGGGGCACTGTCAACCTTCTCAACGGTTTTCATCTTGTGCTCCCTCAGCCTTTAGATGGAGCCTTTTTTAGTGCATTTTTAAAGTAGCATTTGTTTATATCTGGTTTGCTGACTGGATGAGTTAGTGTCTTTGGGATTCCAATACAATGGATAAAACCGAAGTGATTAGGGAAAAGAGAACCGTTAAGTATTTACAAGAATACTGATGCTTTTGTTCAAACAGTAGTTTTCATTTGAATTAATTCTTGTTCTAGTTTTCTCCTACTACCATCTATATGCCTTTTGCATGAATGGCACACTTTTGAGTAATTAAATTGCATTCACAGGTATCGTGCGATTCAGGTGGTTGCCCTTTATCGATGTGTTGCTATTTAAGTAAAGCTGCTCATTGTCTTGGGCTACTGTATTATGCTCTCAGGACGCAAAGTTCCTCCACATTCTAGAAAACACTTCGTTTTTCTTTTGCGTTGGCTTAGTGCTGCACATTATAGTTTCTCTCTCTCTTCCCTCCCTGTGTCATGAAATGATATCCAAATCTTAAAAAATAAATATAAAATTTAAAAAATAATATAAATAAATGTCAGTGTCATCCTGAATCCTTCCTTGATGTGACACCTGGGCCACCTTTATAGGCAACTATTGTAATTAGCAAAAGAGATTCATTCTACTTGTGGTTTGTTGCAATTTTGCTTTTCGCTACAGGATCAGAAGATATTTGTGAATAAGCTTTAAAATACAGTTCATTACAGTATATCAGCCTTGAATTTTGGAGTTTTGGCAATTGCGTTTTCCATAGTAAACAGTATCAACATTCACTTGCTTCATCACCACCACCTGAACCACAAAACGACACTGAGATATTGCTTCTCAGCTCTGCGCATTACTTGAAAGATGTTCTGTCAATAGTTCCTTGAGTTTTCTCACCCCGGTAGGTCATTTCCTAATATTATCATTGTCTTCTCATTCACAAGAAGTAAGAAGAGAGGACTTCGGGCACCCAGGTGTGGTACCCCACACAACCTGTCAGGGCAGGAGCCTTCCAAGCTGTTGGCAGTATGCTGTGGAGAGTCAGCCACACGCTCTGAGTTTTAAAAGAATTCTAAAGATCTTTTTTGAGAGCATGTGTCTTAGTCGCTTCAGACTGCTATAACAAATCGCCATAGACTGGGTGGCTTCTAAACAAAAGAAATTTATTTCTCACAGTTCTAGAGGCTAGAAATCAGAGATCAGGGGCCAGCACAGTTGGGTTCTGGTGAGGATCGTTTTCTGAGTTACAAACTTCTGTCTTCTCATCGTATCTTCGCAGGGTGGAAAGAGAGCCAAGGAGTTCTTTCAGGTCTCTTTCATTAGGGCACCAGTGCCATTCACGAAGGCTCCATCCCCATGACCTGATCACCTCCCCAAAGCCCCACCTCTTAATATCATCACATTTATCAATATTTAGTCCATAACAGCATACAAAGTGAAAAGGAGCATGTTCTTTAAAAGAGAGAGAGAGAGGAAAAAAAAAAAAAAGGACTGTGAGAATTCTGAGCTGGAAAAAGTTGGCAGCTGGGCCAAACCTAGTATGTCTGGACTGAAAGGGACCTTCGTGATCATCAAGAAGCTGGTGTGAATCAAATGCTGGCATTTTCTCTTTCCTTCCTTCTGCCCACTCACTGCCAGAACTCCAAATCAGAGCTCAAACCTAAAGAAAAAGTAAAAGATCTCACTGTGCATTGGATTTATAACAGTATGTTTCTATCCAAACCCCTTTCTGTCCTCTGGGTTGACAATTCACATCAGACAAATCTCACGGCGAGAGAAGCGGCACCCCCATTAAGGAGTTCTGGAAATGGCTGGCCTTTACAGAGCTAACAAGGCACATGGTCCTTTGTGTTAGCCTTTGCCACACCTGTGCCAACCGTTGTGCTGATTCAGACCTGGCACTTTCCAGCTCTTCAGTTAGAAGGCTGAGCTTGCCTTCTAACTCTGCTGACCTACAAGAGGTTACATAAATTGTGCCTCCCTGGTGTTATCTTGTGGTTCTTTTTATACCCCCCATTCTAATCTCTTTCCCCATGGCACAGAGAGTTCCTGTAAACCCAGCAGTAAAACCCAACCCCAGAAACTGGCAAAGCTGCATAGTAGGCTCCTCTTATTCACATCTGTGCCCCTCTGAATGCTGATGTGTTCTGGAAATGAGGGAGCTTTAAATACCCTTGTTGACGTGGGTCTAAGATCTCTCTGTCTGAGGTACTATCAGGGAATTCACAGGGCATTCATCAAAATCAAGCTGATGTAAGCATGCATACTCACAAGAAAGAGCCCTTTTATGCTGCAAACTGCTGAAGGCTGGAAAAGGGGCTAATTTATTTAAATTATCCCTCTAAGTGTCAAGCCCCATGCTTTCTGGAAGGGTCTGACAACTGTGGGTTAAAGGAAGTTTTCTCAAATTTATAAATAAATTAGTAATGATAGAAAGTTAACCTGGGAAATCAGAGTAACAGAAGAGTAATCGCCATCGATGTTGATGCCGTTGTAGGAAAATACAGTTTCTGCTATTAAGCTTTGAAATGTCAGCAAATGGCAATTTGGTAGATCATTTGCTAATAATGATTAAATTTCTCATTAAAGTGTTTCCTTCATTATTCAGGTAGAAATGTGTAATTCAATGATTGTTACATCAATTACACTTAAAAAGCTCATTAAAATACTGAAATATTATCTCTTGTAGTCAGAGTACTTTGAGAGTACTGTACTAATTATAAAAGAAATAAACTCTTGTAATAGCACCATTTGAACTGATGCCTTATAAATTCTTAACGTAAAGCTAACATGTAGAGTTTAAATCAAACATATAGCTCCAATAAAACAAAACCTTTTTAATCTTGTTTTACCTTCAAAAGGACTCTGATTATTGTAATTAAATAATGCATGATATGATAAAGATTTAGGGTGTGTGATTATTTCATTGGCAATTGAATATTGGTGCTTTTTATTTATGCAAGCAATGTATCACAGGCAATATGCATCAAGCATTAAAATATTGATACAATTACACCTAGCCTGCCGAACCAATAAAAAAAAAATGTGTGACATGACTCTGCTGATGATACGAGGACAGTTTGAAATCCTTTTTAAATTTTAATACTCTGATGTGCTGGGTTATGCTAATTCTGCTAAGAAATAATTCCTCCAAGATTCACTGTTGTGCTTTTTATTCCTGCGAGTGAGCAAATCCAGCTTTGCTCAGCATGGCTAACAAGTAGAGTTTGCTTCTGTACACATCTGACCGTACTTTTTTTGAGAAAGATAAAAAGAATAAGGTTCGGGGTTAGTTTGTTTTTAAGGGTACTCATTCATATTATAATGACATTTCTCTAATTTTCTCATTGACTAAGTTTCACAGTTCCTCTTAAAACATCCAGATGCTTTTTATTCTTAAGTCCTTTCTCCACTGAGCAAAGGGTTAGGGAAGTTTTCCTTGTAGCTGTTTTATTATTAAAGCCTTGGCAAGTGGTTCCATGGGGCTCTGAGCCTGTCCCAGAAGTCCTCCATGGAAGAAATAGATGACAGAATTTTTCTGCCATACGCACACCTGGGGTTCATTGTTACATAGCTGACCCATTTTCTCACCTGTACAAATGGACCCAAAATGCCTTTGTTGTTCTGTGTACACAGGAGTAACTTAATACATAATTGTTGAGTTTAAAACACAGCAACAGAAACAGACTTTCTGTTAATTTGGCTGCTGAAATGTTTGTATGATTCTGGGGACCTTCCTCTTTGCTTTTAAAATATTTTTAGACCCCTGCCCTGGCTAGAGGGGAAGAGGTTTTCTGTTATCCCACTTGGCAGCAGGGTAAATATGGAAGAATGCAGAGACTCATAATACAAGAGCCATGCAAAGAACCAAAAAAAAATAAAATAAAATCACTTAATTCAACTTGTGTATCTCACAGTGGAGGCATCTGAAGCTGGAGAGTGGTAAAGGGGTTTCACAGCCTTTTTTTTTCTCTTGACCCATCCCAGATCAGAGTAGGCTCTGATGGGATTCCATCATACCATTGTTGACCAGACCTTCTCCTCAGTGATGCTTCTCTGGGAGACACAATAAACAAACATCCTGGTCCCTAAGCAAAAGCTGCCAGATATCTTTGCTTTCCAAAGAGGTGCCAGGTAGAATATGGAGCTCTGAAAGAAATGGGAATGGTTGAGCCTGTAAACAGAATGTATACACTGTAGCAGTTTAATTGCATTTTAAGACCCCAGAGTTGTACTCTAGAGCCAGTAACCATCTTCACCTTTCCTTCCAGTGGCTGTGGTTCCCCTTTTAGCAATGTCAAGTGTATTTCCTCCCTCTTTTCCTATATGAATAAGTAGCAATGGCTGGTGATGATACAGCACAGTAGATCATCATGAATGTCTACAGGATGTCATATTTATGCTCTTCTGTTTAGCTTAAATCTTACTCAGGTTCTAATAGCAAACAGTCCAGTTACAATGGGCTGGCAGTGCAAAGCATCTGCTCAATTCAGATAAATAAGACCAATGTGTTCAAAGGGCAAAGTTTCAGTACAAGTGGCCTGCCATTTCATTTGGAGATGCAATTCTCATGCGGCATAAATCACAAAGGGGAAAGGGATCATTTTGCTAATTGATTAATTATCTTGTAAATGAATTACAAACGTGTGGCGTGCTAGCTAGGTGTGTGCAGAAGACCTCAGCTGCTTTCTTTTCTCCTTTGAGTTTATAAGTACAAGTGATGGTGAGGTTCTGGACTCACAGGACTGGCTGGTGTCTCTTACACCAGGCTGGAGGCTGCACGCCGTGATGTGCTTGCCATGTTTTAGTACTTGAAACCCATCCGTTGTTGGATGCAGGCACATGTATGTGCATAAGCATAGAGAAGGAAAAGAAAATCGGATTTCAAGTCAAAGCGATCCAGTAAGTTAACCGTTCACTTGGGGGAGGGTGGACTGTTCTTTTTTGCCTTTATTTTTACATTCTCTAAATGGCAGAGTTGTTCTGAATAACAATCTTTTGTGGACTAAAAGCGCCCAGGATTAAAGATCAGCGAGAAGAGCGTTCGTAAAGTGCGAAAGCTGGTGGGTTGCAGAGCCTTGGTAACCACAGATGAGCCGGTAATTAACATCCTTGCTTCCCAGGCAAAGAGGCAATTGGTCTTCCAAAGGCGTAGCCTACTGCTCTGTTTCTCTCCCTCTATGAAAGTAGCTGATTTAGCCAGAAAGGTGACAGTTAAGGCTCTTTGCTGGCAGAATTTTTGCATCTTCCTGGGGCCTCGTTCCCTGACTTTACCACAGAGGCTGTCCATCAGGGTTGTTATGTATGCAGGCTGAGTGAGCCCGCAGGGGATCCTAGTTATTTACACTCTTTTTCAAGCTTCGAAGCTGTTATAATCATTCGCTGTCAACTTTGTGCTGACACTGAATTTTACTTTGTGTTTTTTATGCTCGGTTTGGGTCTAAAGTACTGGCATCCATACCCTACACTGTAATTCCATGGGTGACTGAGCTGGCCAGCCATATCCTGTCTTACTAACAGAGCCCTGGAATCCTGCTACATATGGAAATTTCAGAATTCGTTGATTGTGGACAATAGCGTCCTCCATCTTTGTCCTTTTATCCTGGTGGTGGCCCTCAAGAATAAGCCATGCACCCTGTTTCATCTCAATGCATTTTCATCTTTAAGAACAGGTAAGTATCAGTTTCATTTACCCTGAGTTGTAAAGTTGGAAAAGGCGAACTTTCCCTCTGCCAAGCCCAGTGTGATTTTCAGACGTTATTCTTTCCTCCAGACCCCTATTAACAGGACAAGATTTACGATCTCCCCTTGCGGTTGCCCGCTCCCTATTCCTTTCTGCCTTGATGAATCAAAATACACGCTGGAAGTGCATTCATGATTCAGATCAAAATAGAAGTGTTGTCTTGAGTGGTATGAATGACAAGGAACAGATTATAAAGACCCTGGGTAAGGCCACCAGTGCGATGTGAGTGATGAAGCTTTTAGACTTTATCAACGGACATTTGCACGCTCAGACTTCCATGCCCTACGTCCTAGTCATGCGGGGAATAAATACCTTCCTTTTGCTTGTGAACAACATTCCTTGCATTAAGCCCAGGGCCTGAAACCTTTAATGACAGGGCAGGGAATGATTTCTCCATGTTTAAAATGTACTATGTTTCCGTGTACTGTTCCCATCTCCAATATGAAAATTTCATGTACGCCGGGGCCCAAAGGGAACGATCCACAACATGATATGACCCTATTCTTAACTGGACTTGAAATAAAGCTGGTCAAGGAGCTTGTGTGCTCGGCCAGTGTAATAAAGTAGACAAATAATTACCGAGCAAATCAAACACACTTACACCTCAGATGATTTTGAAATATTATCTATAATCGGGCACTTCTGTGCTAGGAGGAAAGGTTAATAAAGTAATTTTAAAAAGATTGTGTGGAGTATTATAGAATCAGAAGAGGACTGGCGATCATAATTGTTAATCTCCTAAAACATCAGTTCTGCATTACACAGAGCAGAAATTTTAGTACCTATTCTTATCGTGTATTCCACTTATTACTATATTAGCTTGCTTAATTATCCTTTATAAAAACCTTACATTCGATTTTTTTTTGGTGTTAAAAAAAGCTATTATTATTCCAGAGGACGAGCAATGTGTATGTCAGTCTTGATGTGTAGGTGTGTGGAGAAGACTAATATCTTTGAAAAGTAATTGTCTTCATATGTGTTACATAGGAGAACAATATTGGAGTAGGCATCAGATGTTTATATATTAGCAACCCTTTCCTTCCTGCTGTCATTTGCAACGGATAATAGGGGAATGGCACAACTTTTGCAGTTGGAATTGTTAGAATAGAGAAGGGTAATTCTAGGCTACCTGGTGCTGGTTTAACACTTTTGAGATAGAGCTAAGGTGTATGGTTGGTGGGGTATGATGGTAGGAAGATCTGCTTACATAAAAAAAAACCTGTTTTTATTAAAAGTCTTGTTAAAAGTAAGTTTCAGTTAATTTTTCTTTTTCCTCTACTGAAGAACTGATTTGGTATAGAAGGAAAAAAAAGGAAGGAGGGTACTACCAGAAGACACCAGTTCCATCTCACTACTGTTGTACCCCAGGGCAGATTGGTTTACATCTGTAAAATAGGAATAACAGAAGGATCCACCTCACAGGACTTTGAAAGGGTACAGGAAACAACTATGTAAACTTCAGAAGCACCTGCTAAAAATGTTATTTATTATAATTCTTGGTTTCACCACATTTTCCCGTCATATTTGTTTTATAATTTTTTTTATTCATGAGTATTAAAATATGTAATACTTAATTACGCAACTGTTTATTGCTTTGAATTAAGCCCATACTGGCTAGGAACATATTTTTAATGCTCTTCTATGCAAATCATTTGTACCTTAAATCGTGCCCCTTGCTTGGCCCTGCTGCCTCTTCTGGGTAACCTCATATTTTCTCCTTTCACTTCCCAACACCTCAAATGGGTGATGTACCAGTCATATGCTTTCCCATTCGTTTTTTGGGGGTTTTTTTTTTTGTTTGTTTGTTTGTTTTCTGTGGTACGCGGTCCTCTCACTGTTGTGGCCTCTCCCGTTGCGGAGCACAGGCTCTGGACGCGCAGGCTCAGCGGCCATGGCTCACGGGCCCAGCCGCTCCGCGGCATGTGGGATCTTCCCGGACCGGGGCACGAACCCGTGTCCCCTGCATCGGCAGGCGGACTCTCAACCACTGCGCCACCAGGGAAGCCCTTTCCCATTAGTTTATTCTTAACTTCCTCATACTCATGTTTCTGTGCCCGCCACTCTACTGAAATCGACCTTGTATTAGTCCTCAGTGGGCAGTTGTACCTTCTGCAAACCGTGCCTTTGACTTGTCTGCGGCACTTGGCCAGCTCACGAGAGCTTTAGGCCAACCTTTGACCTCTGTGACACCATGCTCCTTGAGAGCCACCCACTCCTGCTTTGTGCTCCACTTCTTCCTGCCTGGACTGCATGCTCCATGGTCTCAGCCAGAGCCCTCAGCTCTTCTCTCTTCACATTCCCTCCTTTAGAGGCTTTGTCCATTCAAAGATGGGCTGGCTACTGCTGACTCTGCCCATCTCCCTGTTAAGCCTCGAATCCTAGCCCTTTAGAAGAACATAAAGGAACACGTTTCTGGCTGCAGCTATGCAGAGCTCTGCAACCAGCAGGAGTTACTGTAGCTGTCAGAGTGACCAGATTTGGGGTCCGGTGACTTAGGGTTACTATTTTAGAGTCAGGTGAATTAGGGTCTTCATTCTTGCAGATTGAAGCAACTGTAAAGTTGTTCATTTTATGTGATTTTGGTGTAGAATCAAGTAGACTTCATGAAATGTGGGAGCCTTGTGATGAAATCACCTATTAAACATTGTTCCTCGTAAGGTTGGGGGTTCAGAAAGAGCCTTCCACTGCCATCTACCACTTGCCAGCATGGTTTGAGAACTTTGGAGGTGGAGACAGAAGGGGATACCCTGACGGCACTGAAGACTTCTAGAATGACTGAGCTGACATGTCTATTAGTCTCTTTGTAGATTAGGATTTTCCTTTTTATTTTCCAGCAGCAAACACAGCTCTTAGAACTCTTGGTAGTAACATTGGCAAGACTCCAACAAGCCAGCCTTTTTGGAAGACTTTGACCCAGGCCAATAGGTCTATGCTTTCAATTAAAAAAAATTTTAAGTGAAATAAATGAAAAAATCACAATGTACTATGACCCTCAGGTGGGGTCACACCCACAATACTTTGTGGCAAGTTTCCATCTGTCCCCTGAGAGAATAGAATCTTGCCTAGTGCTGTCTTTCATCACTAAAACAAGTTCAGGTCAGGATCACAGAGGTCTAATATGTGTCATGGAGAACATGGCTTTTCTCTGAACTTGGCACGTGAAATGGGTTGACTCCTACCCTCTTCTGGGATCGATACCAAATCCCTATGGAGGGCTGAAGGGCTTTCTCAAGGAAAAACTTAAGTACCCATCCAGGGTAGGATTACGGGGTGGCAGGTGTAGGGGGAGGATGGAGGAATCATGGTTTGGGAAGGAAAATCAAGGAAACAAGATCTCTCTTCTCATTTTTGAAACTCAACTACCATCACTTTACATGCCCTGCTGCTGTAATCTGTGCTTCTGGGTCTAATGCTGCTATTCTGTCTGGCTGCAATACTAAGATGTGAAGCTTCTGATGGGATTTGCTAGATGATAAACTAGTTGGTCAAAACAGAAAGCTAATAGACATCATTTTTTTTCTAGTAGTATTTTCCTTTGACCATGTTTCCAAATAAAAACTCTCAAATGCAGTGTAGTTCTGTCTGCATGAGTGATTTCTAGAGTATAGTAGCGAGGTAGCACATGATTTCAAATATGTAAATATTAGCCATGTGTAACGCTGGCCAATGATTTACTGGTGGAATTGAATTTGTTAATACCGGCTCTGCTTTGTTGATTCTTCCTCCGTGTCTCCTACCTCCCTCCGTTCCTTCCTTCCTTCTTTCCTTCTTTCTACTTTCCTTTCTTCTATCTTTCTATCCTTCTGTCCTTCCTTCCTTTATTGGATATGATATGGATCACTTTTCTTTATTATCATTGACCTAAAATGATTTGTTGCATTTCCTTTCTTATAATACTGACGTTTGCTATCACATCATTCCGTTTTTCTTATCTTTATATTTCTACACAAGGTTAGAGTTTTCCTGCAATCTCGGGAGATGTAAAGATACAGACATTTAAAAAAAACCTGAATAACCGTTGTATGTCTCTATATAAGTTAAGATCAGAGCACAGTATCATATGGCTTTTCTTTTTAAACAGGGCAACAGAATTTCGTACTAAGAGTACCTGGGATTCAATACACAGACAGGTTAGAAAAGTAATGTAGTCATAGTAATTACTTTCATCTGGCAAAATATTTCAGTCAGCAATGACTAGCAATAAAATAAAATGATCACCTTTAGTGTATCTATTACAAAAACAATTGCCTAAAATAAGAATGGTTTACAATACCTTGTGGAATATAAAGTATCCGAACAGGAGACTTTCTGTCTCTGTCTTTCTGTGACACACACAGGCACACACACTCACATACATACACACACATTGCTCACAATCCACAGAATATGTTAACAGCAACTTACCTGAAATGTAGAGCTATTTTTATTTTTTTTAATTTTTTAATTTTTATTTTTTTTTGCGTTACGCGGGCCTCTCACTGCTGTGGCCTCTCCCGCTGCCGAGCACAGGCTCCGGACGCGCAGGCTCCGGGCGCGCAGGCTCAGTGGCCATGGCTCACGGGCCCAGACGCTCCGCGGCATGTGGGATCTTCCCGGACCGGGGCACGAACCCGCATCCCCTGCGTCGGCAGGCGGACTCTCAACCACTGCGCCACCAGGGAAGCCCCAGAGCTATTTTTAAAAGAAAAAATACTCCAATTAAGGATTTATAAATAATATACTATTGTAACTACGGTCCTCTTTTCAGTGAGTTTTCTTTTAGCTTTTAAGGTTTAATAGAAATCACTTACTGCTCCTTAAAAGATTCGTGTTCTTTTTTTTCCCTTCTTTTTTATAAATATAGTGAATGTGCAACGTCATTAATCCAGTCATAATATCATCTGATAGTAGCTAATCCCTTCTTCGGCACAGCATTTCTTGGGCCTTTGGAATACAGAAATGTGCTTTTACTGTTGGGTGTTTTATTTAGCATCAATCTAGTCTTAATGATTAATTGTCTTTTGTAAAAGACCACCAAGCAAAACAAACGCTGTCTTCAGAGTTCCTTTCTTGGGAGTCCTATGACATTCCCTATCCCGTTACTTTGTATGCTAAGGTCATGGATCAAGGGCAGCTCTGTGCCTGTGGTTTGGACTTGGCTATCAGCTCTGACAGGATGATGCAGCCCGTACTGAGATCCTAATCGGTCAGAAGAAGTTTATTAAGTTTGAGCCCTTAAGCTGTCTCAGCCAAATCAGGGATACCAAAGTTACATTTGTTTTTGTGGCAACCATTCATTTTGGTCAAATGAAGAAATTGCTTGTATGGCTTTTTTGGCTTCAGGGACAAAAATCTATGAATGTCACGTATCTTTTAGCCTCTGCTTTCTCGGAGACATTACTGAGAAGACGCTTATGAAAAAAAAATCATTTTTATTGCAGCTGTTTATAAGTCACCTTGATCATAAAAGAAAAGAGGCAAAAGAGAGGTAATCAAAAGCTGTTCTTTTCTCTTGGTGAATGATCAAGTTGGGACGGCCTATGCTCTGAGGTACTGGGGACAAAGGGCATGTTACAGAGGGAGGGGGTTCTCCTTGGCACTGACTTGGTGAACAGCAGGGAGTGGGCTCAAGACTTTCATCTCTGAAACTCTTCATGCTTTTTCAAAACCAGGGTCTGGCCAAATCAGAAAAGATGTGAGTCTTCCCTCTAAGAGTCTTTTTTCACTGATGAAAGATCTTTGGTTTAAAAACAATGCTGCCTGGGGATAGTGTCCTGACCCATAGCAGCCAAAAAGGTAGAATTAATTCTTTTCCCCATTTTCTTCTTTGAAATTGTTGAATTTTTAATTAGCCAGGGAAAGGGTTTCCTTGTTAGACAAATGTTAATCTGAACTCAGTTTCTAGTAAAACAAATAGAAAAAAAGTGGAGGGGGGCACTGGATATATGCAGTGTCTCACTGTAGGACAGTAGAACCTTCATGTGCCTGGCAGAGAAGAACTTAGGAGTAACATTTCACAGATGAAAAAACTGAGGCCTGAGCAAGCCAATGTTTTGTCCAGGCAACTAACTGACAGTAGAGAAACTGCTAGAATCTATTTTAATTCTCATAAAAATGCTCTTTTTACCACCAACATCCAGCAAAAGCTTTGTCACCTCCTGTAAGAACAAAATTTTTCTTCATATTCATCATTCCAATAATAAGAGGATACATACAATAATAGTTACTTTTGTGGCTCTAAAGTCAGACTAACTTGGATTGGAGCACAGCTTGGACACCTGTAGAAGTTCTTCAACTTCTCTGATCCTCAGTTTGCTAACTTGTAAAGTGGTCAAGGTAATTTTTCATACCTCAGAAGTCCCTTGTAAAAATGCATACAAAGTACTTTGCACCAGACACAGCACATTATAATTGCCCTGTACATGATGATTATCTAACTTTGCAGCTTACTGCCAACCTCCCCAAACTCAGGGGGAAGAAAATTCTAAAGTTCCACTAAGGAAAAGAAAGCATGTATGCGTATGATATGGAATATAATAGATTTTCTAAGATTGCATTGTGAGAAATGAAAAAGTATAAAAATTACGTTATTTCAAATTGGCAGACTATTATGTTGCAGTACTGCAAGCAGACAGATGTAAAAATAAAGTATAGATGTATCTTTTTTAGTCAAATCTGATATATGGAAATCTAGGTTTAGAGAAAGATTGGTTATAGGGTCATCATTTGCTTCCCAAAGCAATTTGGCATAAGGTTCCTTTAAAAGGGAACTTCCCTCGTATCTTTAATGTGGTATTTCATTTACTGAAAAAGAAAAAATCACACAACTTTGCAAGAACTCATTTCATGTGTAAATAGAAGCACATCTGCTGAATGTATAGAGGAAAAATTGAAGTAGAGAGAAGGAGAACATTGAAAGTTAGGAATATGTCAGATAATAATACGTAGGAAGAATAAAGTAGTGAGGAAACTTGATGCACTGGAACTTCACATTTTGTAATCATGAATTTTTTTTTTTTTTTTTTTTTGCGGTACGCGGCCCTCTCACTGTTGTGGCCTCTCCCGTTGCGGAGCACAGGCTGTGAACGCGCAGGCTCAGCGGCCATGGCTTACAGGCCCAGCCACTCCGTGGCATGTGGGATCTTCCCGGACCAGGGCACAAACCCGTGTCCCCTGCATCGGCAGGCGGACTCTCAACCACTGCGCCACCAGGGAAGCCCTGTAATCATGAATTTTTAATAATACACATTTATAAAACTTCTGTTCTCTTTGTGTGTGTGAGAGAGAGACAGAGACAGAGATAGAAACAGAGGCAGAGATAGAAACAGAGGCAGAGAATGTGAGCCTGCTATCACCTCTCTATTTGGCTCTGTGTTTTGCTATAACCTGACTCCTCCCACATTCCCCAGATATTGGCACGTGCATCTAACATGCCCCCTAATGCACTCCCATGCTTTCAAGCCTTATTAATTTCATACATGTCATTCTGTCTGCCTGAAAGTTCATCCTCAACACTCTGACAACCTCTGTGGCTAACATCTGTATCTCTCTCAGGCTAGGCTTCCCCTCCTCTGGGAAATTTTCCTGGGTGGCATTCCATCTCCAGAACACTCAGGGAACCCTTCTTTGCTGGAAATGAGCCTACCTTCTTCCTGACTCAAATGCTTTGGTTGTGGGGTATAACAGAGCACAGGCTTTGGAGTCCAGTGGCCTGACTTTGAATTCTGGCTCCATGTCTGACTTGAGGTCTGAGCTGGGACATGTTAATTGATCTCTCTGGGCTTTGGTCATGTTCATAAATACCTGGGATAATCAAAGCTACCTCATATCATTTCTGAGGGAATTTGATGAAATACGTAAAGCCCTTAGCATAGTGTCTAGAAGAAAAGTTGGGACACAACAAATGCTTATCCCCTTCTTTCTGAGTTACACTGCATTGTAACTGCTGACTTACTCCTTTATTTCCCCATTAAATTACAAGCTTCTTAAAGGGAGGTATTGGATCTTACCAGCTCATATTGCCGGGACCCGTTTGGATTAATACATTCCACCAAATGCATATTTGTGGAATCTAATTGAGACAAACATCAGAGCATATATTTTCATGGAATATGGCAAGTCCTAGAGCAAAGCTTTTTACAAGGAGAAGAGAAAGAACAAAGGGGTGAAATGAAGTCCGAAGGCCACGTTACTAGAGAACTCTCCAGGTTGCCCCCAATTAATTAGCAAGCATTCTTTGGGAACATTTCTTTAACCAGTTTTGAGTCACCCTAATTACACTGGCATTTTTTTCAGTCTACTATGCTCTACAGTAATGAGTTAAATGTCTTTATGAAACAGAATCATTTCCCCGAACTATTTGGCTAATCATTCTATAAAACAGAAAAGAAGCCCAGAAAAATGATGGAAAGGAGGAAAGGAAGTGAGATTCATAGGGAAAGAAGAAGGAAGGGAGGAAGAGATTAATATGATCTGGAATGAACCTGTGCTAGTTTAAGGTTATCACTACAACCTATGCATGTGATAATCTGTTCTAGAATTTTGCTAGAGTCACATTCTGTGAATTTTGCTGTCCATATTCTGGATATTTTTCTGGTTTTGCAAACTAAAAGTTATTTTTTCTTTTGTAGATCACACTAATCCCTGGTCATCCATGATTAGACCATAATTCTAATAAACCATTGGTAGGATTTCAGCAATTGCATCTGGAGCTTTCTTTAGATTCTTTCAGTAACCTGAGAGACAGTTTGTCTGACCTGGAGCCTTGAACTCATTTGAAGCAGCTAGGTTATACTTTAGTTAGTCTTAACTTATCTTGGGCCCTGGTTCCGTCTTAACTCTGTTTGCTCTGCCCTCTCCAGCCTGAAGATCATTCTTTGTGATAGAGACCATAGAATCAAAATAGGAGTTGAATGGTTCTGTTCTCTCTCTGACATCTGTTAACATTTTGCTGTGTGCCCCAATCAATGTACCTATCCCTTTGTTCTTCTTTATAAACAGAGCTTAAAATAGCTTTCTGTTGTCCTTGGCAGTTTTTCAACCTATAGGCAAGCTTCAGCCCTCCTGACAACATTCTTAAAGCACTTTTCATATTGGTTCCCCATCATGTTTTCAGCCTTCCATTTGGGGCATATGTCCCTTTATATTCTGCATTCAATAGCTTTAAAAAGAGAAAAAGAATGTTCCTTTCATATTATGTTGTTTTTTTAAGTACCTTTGGAATAATCTGTGATTATTTTGTCAGAATTTTTTAAATAGGCTTATTTTCCCTTTAAAATTATTTAGCCATAGGATCATATCTATATTTTCTCTAGTTTGATGCCTGCTTTCCTGAATTCTAGGATATAAAATATCTATGACCAGAATTATTTTTCTGTGACTTTAAGATGACACATTACTTCCTTTCAACTTTCTCATCAGTTTTAGCTCACCGACCAAACCTTCCTCGGTGGTCAAAATAAATTCAAAAGAAAGTATTTGCAAATTGATCTCTCATCTTCTCAGGGATGCGGCTGGCAGCAGGCAAGCCAAGAACTTATCAGAAGGTCTTCATTTGGAAGAGTCTTCCGGCAACTCTTTGAGAGAAAAGTTCCCCATTACTCTGTGTTAGTTTTGTGGTCTGTGTTAGTTAGGAAGGCATGGGATGGGTAGTCATTCCTCTTCTGAAATGATGCCACTTTGAGTTCCCTCTTCTTTTAACCTCACTGAAATGTATTCTATCAGAGGTCTTCATCAGGGCCATTCATGCCCATTCCTTCTTGTTATAAAGTACTAAAACCACATCCCTGTTACAAACTCTTTCAAAATGTGGCTGACAGAACAATGCTGGTGTGTGAGCTGTGTGTTATTGGTTTGCAAAAAGGTGAGTACAGAAATGGAAAGTAAGTGCGCCAAAACTTTTAAAGCAGTTTGACAAAAATAATTTTATGTATGTTGACTCTAATAATAAAAAGTGAGGCTTGAATTTTGTATGTTTTAAAATTTTTTTTATTTTTCTAGTAACTTCTTTTTATCGCATTGTAACTCACAAGTGTTGGCCTAGAGCAGATTGGAAAGAAGGGAGCTGGGGAAGGAGCACAGATAATTTGGTGGGTACTACTAGGCAAGAGCCCCACATCTCACAAGACTTGATATAGGTCTAGGGTCATATTTAGCTTTTCGTATTAAAGTCACACATTCAATGTATTATATTTAGTCTGTTAAACGTTACATATAGACACATAGGACAAATACATGATGTCTACCCAGCTTTGCTCTTTTCTTCTGAAAAGTCCCGGCCAACTCATTTACAGTTTAATACTCTCCAAATCACATCTCTCAATACAGCCCAATACCAGGTTTTAAAGCTTCATTTAGTTTTTACCTTTCTGAATTCAAGTTTAAGCATGCTTGGCTTGGCTATGGTATTTTTGTCCACATGCATTTCTTCAATCTTCAAAGGACAACTTCTCCCTGTGCAGAAGACTCTCTTTCTACCATTAGAAAGTGTAGAAAAAAAACCAATCCTCTTTCCTGCCACCTGGGTATTTCCTAAAGCCCCCTTGGATTCTCAACTAAAATTAGAGACAGATGTTTACCACCTGTATGCCCAGGCCCTTTAGCTTCTTGCTTCCGTCTTTGTGGCCATGGGTAAGCAGTGACCAGATCTCCTAGAGGCAGCATTGATTATCACATATAATCACAGAGGAGAGTGGGCTCTTTCCACACATTTTGCATTTAAATCCCAGGGGGGAAAATGCATCCCTTTTAGTCACATAAGGTCTAAACATAAACCCATGGACCACTTAGTAGAGAGCCAACCACTCCTTCCCTTCACCTCTGCCTCTTGGAGAAGCTGATCAAACTCTTCCAATGTGACTGTCCTGAGAATTCTCCTTATTTTGTGTGGAATGGGAGGGAGGTTGTTACCGCCTTTACAGGAAGTCTGCATTCATCGTCCGTGGAAGTAACTCCATATGTATTACATGATCCTGCCAGCCCCAAATTCCTTCATTTTACCTTCTTGGCACCAGATTCTAATTGCCTCTGGCTCCTCAGAAATATTTTTCCTTCTACCTTTCTCATTGGGTTCTATTTTATTTAAATGTCACTTCTAGGACCTTTATTGGCTCTGATAAGCTGGGAGCATAGAATGGCACTCATCAAGTGCTTTACTTTCTGCTCAAGACAGAAGTCCATTCTGCATTTATAGAATGCATATTCCTGAGAACCTCAGGCAGGAGAACAAGCATAGTAAAAATATTCAGCAGGATTCTCTGTGGCCCTAATGCCCAGGCATCAGCGCTCACTGCTGCCTGTCACAGCTCCCTTGGTAAACTGCCTGCTTGCTCTTCATGGTCACATTAGGCTTCTACTACAGGATTATGCATGGTGGTGGTGGGGTGGACAGGAGTGCCTAGTAACACTGCCGTTAACCAGTGTTGTGCACGGGTTGGATACCCGTATTGTAGTGAGCGCTCAGTTACTGAGCTTCTTTGTTCAAACCTGAAGCGGAAGAGCCCACCTGGAAATGTGGGTTCTTCGCTGCCTCTTACTTGTCTTTGCTCCTCATTCCTCCCAACGTCTACTTAAAAGCATTTGGAATGTGATTAGAGGGCTGGGAGGTTAGATGGGAGGCCGTTGATTTTGGAATCAGGAAAACTTTGTGGATTTGCACAGCCTTGGTTCAGGAGCTACAGAGTTTGGGGCAGTGTGAGGCCATAGGTATCTGGGGGTGGGCCTGGGTCTAGGCTCCTTTGTCTGTACAGGTGGGAGACCTCAAGCTCTGAACAGGAAAATGGGAAACCACGCTCCTCTCCACATCTTCGTTTCGCTGGTCCCTTATAAGCTCATCCAGTTATTTCAGACTTTTCTGTTTCTTGGAACCATCAGACAAAGACAAAGCAGTTTGAATTTTAGCTCAGCTACGTGATGACAAATTTGTTTTTTAGGCTTTGGAACCAAACTGTTATTTAAGTATTGTTTTAGTAGAGAAATTAATTACAAATTCTAAAGCAATTTACCAATTAACTTTGGGAACTAAACACATTTGTCACTTGGGGACTGAGTCCATGAGGTCCATTTAAGTAAATACAAAAGTATATGCATGTACTAGAACGTTGTATTTCAAGCCATTTGTTAGAGCAGTCTTACAATGTAGTATATTATATTGTCAAGGAGAAACAAAAAACTTTACTTGATCAAAACAGTCTACAATATTCTAAAAGTATTTTAAGAGCAAAATTTTATGTAGACCTTAAATCTTGGCGTAGACCTTAAATCTTGTCTTAGACCTCTATATTAAAGAATGAAACTTTAAGAGAAGTGTGAATTTTAGATGTGTGCTCTCAAACAACCACTACATATTTCTGCTCCCCCTAAATTTTGTTTTAGCTTTAACATTTAGTTTAAAAAAATAATTGTAATAGAAAGCTAAAAATGCCATATCTGGCATATCAATGCACTTTCCAAAGTGGGATAGGGCAAAAAACTAGTTCATAATGCAATAAAAATACTATTTGAAAATTTTTATTATCTCCTTTTAAAAGGCCATAAATGTTTTATCTTTCATTTAATTTGTAAAATAAAATCCTCCATCTAATATATATATATTTATATAATATAGTATCATATCATATCATATCATATAAATATATTTCCCAGCAGAATTAGTAAAGTCAAAGCAACAAAGCAAGGACAAGCTTGTTCCCATAGAATTATATTTCTGGAATAAAACAAATAAATAATTACACTTTATTATAACCAGTAAAACTTAACTAGATTATCTGAAGACTAATTATATTAACTTCTATGACCTAAAGTGCAGGTTTTTTTTCCCCACTCTGGTAATTAGAGGGATATTAATATCTGTTATATTTTAATACTTGAGAGTCAGAATTAGTAATGTCCCATCACTCTGCCCACAATTTAGCACAAGTCAAAATAATGGTAAAAGAGACCTTACAGTACACAGTTATCAAAATGTAGCTGGAAGCTCTCAGAGAATATTAGAAGAACTGACGACAGGTGAAATAAAACAAGTCTCAGACTTCTGAGTTCAGGAGGATTCAGCAGAATTTCCCTTAGTGTCACTTGGGCGTTTAAAACTCAAACATATTACTTGAATGCTTCCTGCAATTAGAATAGCAACTACAGGTGGAACAGATTCAAAACTGCTCACCAAGTTGTTTGTACCTATTTCCCACTGGTCTCCTAAGGCCACAGAGACAAGGAATTGGCCTGAGTTTTCTCTTCAGAAAACTAATGCACATTCGCATTGGCACCTTATTAGGTGCCCCTGTGTCATTCCCTTAAAATCATAGACATGCCACCCAATTAAAACCACACTTTGTGGAAACCAAAGGAGCGTAGCCCAGGCGCTCCAAGAAAACTCTGGTATGATACAAGGAACTAAAGACACACTTGCACTGAACCACAAGACTCCTGCTTCGGCCCCTGCAAGTAAACACATCTTCTGCATGTATGCTCTGTAGTAGCCACCAGTGCTCTGCCAAGGAGAACTGCTATTTTAAATGGAGACTCTTTCTGTACCAGCAGGAAGAATTTATACCCAGTCAGTGAGGAAGTGGAGAGCAGCTCTTGTTGTCCATCACATTTTAGTGCAGGAAAGTGCTTTGCCCTAAAGGTGCCAGGGAAAGAGAATTGCCAAGTAAAGAAAATTTATTGAATGCATTTCCAAAAGGGAAGCGTAATCTGACATTTTTGCTTCTGGAATCTCAGAAAAATAACTTTGCTCAGTTCTTATATAAAGCATAAGGAAACCCAAAGGCAGGAATGCCCACTCTGTCTTATGATGCATTTATGTAATTTTTCTATTCAATCATGTTTTCATTCATAATTATTTTCTGTGTTCGTATCTAGTCAGATGTCTGCCGGCATCACACCTCCGGATACTGAAGTTATTAGATTTTCCCTCTCTTTGTTGCCTTCTCTCCCCACATTGTTGTGGGGTCCTAGGATTCTTCCCATAGCACTATCCTCTTTGGGGTAATGCACCTCCTAGACTTTAGGACATAGAGAATGGAGTTAAAGGGTCAAACTTTCTTTTGAAAGCCAGTGGCAGCCCCACTTCTATTTCAGGTCTTAGGTGTGGCTTTGGATAGCAGATAAGATCCTTTGGACTTTTCACACCTTCCATCCCTCCTTACTGTAAGCCCCTCCCTCGTTTTATACTACAATTGATTGGACCACAGTTATCCTCAGCGAGTTAGTTTGTCCAGACTGTTCTGGGGAGTAATGTGAAGCCATGAACATCGTGTCTACTCAAGGACTTTAGAAAACTTAGGCTAGACTAAAAAATGAACAGATGAGTCCAAATAAAATAAGAGCACCCAATTTCCGATTTGATTCCCTCTTGCTTTTTCTGATGGCGCTCGGCTGTCTCTCTTTACAAAGCAACAGTAACTCCAGCACTGTTCCAACTAGGTTGATGACAAAGTGAAAAGTTCTACCTCTGAGCAGGTAAAATATGTGTGTTAGGGAAGGAGTGCTCGGCAGTCAGGACGACAACAATTAGCACATGCTACTCATTAACAAACAGAGATTAGAACGCAGCCGAAATGGCAAGCTGCCATCCGTGCGGTAGTTATGGGGCAGTTTAATTCCTAACGAATGTGAGTGCTGGATCAGTAACAATATTCGACGAAATGCCGCCTGCATTCTCTTATGGCTTTCATTACCAAATTGAAAATCTGTGTAGATTTCTGAAAATTACTTTTAAATGTAGCCAATCTCCTAGACTGCAAGGCTTGATTTGCTGGTGAGGGAGCCCTGCTGTGAGATTTTAATGAAAGATCATAGTGGCCCTCCAAGGCCGGCAAAGAGCTATGGGCCCTGGAAGACCCGAAATAATCTGTTTTACTTTTAATGGCAGCCATTTTATATTCATTAAGATCAAAATGCAGTTTTGCAGGCAAATTGCAAAGCTGTTCCACTCACAGCTTGAGAACCTGGAGGCCCTACAGCTTTTTATCTTGTTCATAAGCAAATACGCAGTTAATATCGTTTAATATGCTTTGATGCCTGGTACCTTGTGGGTCCGTCGTACTGGAGGTTAGGGGACTGCACATTTCCTTGGTACAGTGAGACACCAGCTAAAGCTGTGGTCCTTTTATTTCGGTGATGGCAGAAGAAATGAGTCTCTCTCTCTCTCTCTCTCTCTCTCTCTCTTTTGATCCCCTCACCCCATTTTTTTAAACATATGAGCTCTGCTCAGATACATTGTAAAGCACTGTATAGTGTACGTTCAGGGTCTCAGAGAAGGCGCAGTCTTTCACCGGGATCCATCTGTTGGTGGTTCATATTATTCAAATTTATACAGTCACATTATTTAAATGTAAACAGCCAAATAAGATAGGATCAAATCATTGGCATCTGGAAATGGTGCTCTCATCCTCTTTGATTGTGAGGTTGTCTGCATTAATAATGGAGTTCTAAAGACTGTGATTCCACCTGATATACTGTATGACCTTAACAGTTGTGATTTTATCAGGGTTTCAGCGTAGTAGCAAATGAAGGTATTTTGCAGCTCATTTCCAGCAAAGCTAGTTTGCATTATCCTCTGTCCAGAGCAGTCCTGCCTGTTTTGCGTGTTAGAAAATATTAACCCTCACCTCACCCCACCCCCACTGCCCCTTTCTGCTATGCAGCTGTACTTCCGGTCTAGAACCATGTTGTGCGTTAAATTCCATCAGAGTTCTTGTAGAAGGTAAATGGTACTGTGATTAATGCAAATGAAGGAAGGGAGGTAGGGAGGGAGGGAGGGAGGAAGGGAATTTTTTTTGAGGGAGGAAGGGAAGGAGGGAGGGAGGGAGGGGAAGGGGAGAAGAAAGGCATTTAGTTCTGTGTGGTAAAATCTTGGCCTTTCCCCAGTACTGCATCTACCTCCCCCAATTCAGCAATTTCTATCTGATTTCTTAGACAAAAAATAAGGTTGATGCAAGTGGTTCTTATTACTCAACCATTACTTCATCTTAATTCTGCCTTAAGCAATAGGCCAGGGTTAGAAATTATTGTCCAGAAATACTATCCAACTGTTACAAAAGCAACATTTAGGGGGTAATTTTTGGTAGAAAAAGGGATCATCAGCTAGGTCTATTTCAAGTTGCCCGAAGATTTGGAGGCAAGGCCAAGACAGAACTTTTGTTTCTTTACCCCAATTATTTTGGCTTTTGGATCTACTCAGGATGTCAGGGTCTTAAACTTTGACATTCTAGCCATTGAAGCTTCAGCCATCTCAAGGAGCATTGAGGGGCCAGCTGGTTTAAGAATGAGCGTCAGCCCCTTTATGGACGTTAATGCAATATTGTGCTGTCTCCAAAAAATAATGTGCATTAAGACAGCT
>NW_020173955.1:5399828-5427328 GCF_003031525.2 Neophocaena asiaeorientalis asiaeorientalis | reverse complement strand
CCAGCTGTGACATAGTGACCCTGGGTGGGAAGCCAAACCAGAGTAATTAAGACATAACATGGTAATGGGAACAAATAATGAATACACTCAGTGACCTGATGCCGAGCGGTGCCCCCTCTCCAGGCCTGTGTTTTTTTTCTTTTCTTTTACTTTTTTTTCCTTTTAAACTGATAGTCTCCTGGAATTGCTTTCTTATTATACCTTGATACAGATGGTGTCCAAAGAAGTGACAATTGAGGAAAATATAGAGAAACCGTGAGGTTTAAAGGCTACTTCCGTCTATGTGATACTATTTTTATTGTTAGTGACCAGAGACTGGTATTCCTTTACTGCTTGTCACACAGAATTTCTCTTACACGGAGAAAAGCCAGTTGAATAATATCCTGGACCAAGTATGCATCTCTCCTCACCCAGTCATGCATGATCTACTACTGTATCTGCTGGGTTTATTCCTAGGATACTCACTCCTCTCTGATGCTGAGGAAAAAAAAAATAAGAATTTGGAAGAAGCCAACATGGTCCCCAAGCTCTCAGAAGATGAGAAAGCCTCTTGTGGTCCCCTTTGCCAGATTCTAGCTACCCGGGAAGGAGACTGTGATAAGGCTTTTGTCGCGGAGTCCACATCAGAAGTTTGTAGACACAGAAGGACAAAGCAGTTATCAAGGAACATGCTCACTGTTTTGAGATGGTTCACAAAGTTTCCAGGTGGATAAAAACCTGACCCACTCAACCCACACTTTTCAGTGCACTTTGGGTTTGGAACAAGGCTGATTGTGCCATGAGATAAGAGTTTCATTTTCAACATTTCAGAAAGTGCTACGACTGTCAAGTCTTTTTAGAAATACTTGCTATCTTCCTGTTAAAATTTAGTTGTTTGGCACCTTTGCAGATCTTGAGGTTAAATAAGATCCTTACTCATATAATTCCAAATCTGACACAGAGTAGGTGCTTAATATAAGCTTATTAACTAATTATCTGTCTAGGCATGTAAAATGGTGAATCAAGGCAATTATCCAAATAAAAGAGTCCAATAAAATACAAAACAAGTATACCAGCAAAATCAAACAAACCATTAAGATTCCTGTAATGGATGTTAAAACCTCTTGCTTTTTATTTTCCTGACTTTTAAGGCTAATTACTTCAGTTTACCATTTGTTTATGTGTATCAACATAGCCAAAATATTCGTGATACCTTATCCAACCTAAGAGATTTTCTTGTCCCAACGTAAAATCACTTGTACCTCAGTTCATTCTTTAGTTGAAACAAATCTTCACTCAGTTTCTGAAATAGTAAAGGATTACTAAATAATATCTAACCTAACATTAACAGGAAAAACAGTTATGAATATGTCAATTACAGCTCTCCTAAGTTATGCATCAGCACCACTTCGGGTGTAAAGGCTTCTCTTTTTTTTTCTGTAAAAATTGCCTACCAGTTGCGAGAGAACCAAAGACAGTATTCTCGATAATGTGTCTTTGTGTCATGAAAGCATTGGCATTTCTTTTACCTTCTGTGAATCATATCATAGCTGGCACACTGAATTAATCAATAGAAACATTCTACATCTATTAACAGTTTACTCTGGAGGCATAAATGTCCTGGGAAAAATAAAAGAAAGAATTGCCCCCATTTGATTTTAAAGCAGCTCTGTTTGGTTCTTATCACATTGAGCAAAGAAGATATATTGCAGGATCACTGCTTTAAATACTTAAACAATTTTTTCAATGAGGTGAGTTTGAATAAACATAAATAAGATAATGGTAATAGAACCTAATGTTTTCTTCTGCTAGACCTACATTATTTTTGTTTTAACATGATATTCAAATGAACGATTTCAGGAAAGTCCTGAGAGTGTTCTCTGTATTGGTAGCCCTGACTTGTGTATATTATTAACAGTGTGTACAAAAGAAGGACCTACCTCTTATAGAAAAAGTATTTGCATCTATCTTCCTTAATGGTCAGGGCAAACATGCATGCTTCCAGAAAGAAAGGGCTATGGGTTTGGGTGGTAAGGAATGGCTATGGGAAGTTTGCTTCTGTTTAAACAAACAGAATTTCTTAGCCAACCTGAAAATAAGTGCTTTATGATTTTTTCCCTTAAATCTTTCAATTCCTTCTGTTTGGGTGGGTTTTATTTAAAAGTCAGGCTCAGGAAATTCAGAGCTTTGACGAAATATTTTCCATATCCTTTGAGTAAGTTTAGAAAGTTTTTCTCTTCCTGGTTTTAAAGTGAAGGTAAAAAAAGAAATCCCCACAAACAGGAAAGAGGTCCTTGGGCTAAGTCAGACTCCATCCATTGCCTAGCTGAAAACATAATGAAATATAGAAATTTATAAAGATAAAAGTACAATTTCCCCATCAGCCCACTGTTAGCACTGCGAAGGACCTGTGCATTAAGCACGTAGAGATTGTACCCTAGGGCATGTCACAGGTAACTTGGGATAAAGGCAGTTGCTTCTGTGGTCTCATAAGGCAGGCAAGTCCTCTTTTCTGTGGAAGATATTAATACTGATGCAGTAAACATTTCCAGAGATGCTTTCCCAGAGTGGAGTCCTTTGCTTTTTCCCCATTCATTCTCCTGCCTGTTCTTTGTGCTTGCAAAGAAGAGAACCGACAGTATATAAAAAATAGTGGATGGAAGATGGACAGAGTCAGAAAAAAAGGAAGTGATTAGAAATGGACCCAGAAAACCATCCTATTTCCTGACAAGTGCCTTGTGGAGGCTGAGGAGAGAATAATTCCTGGAAGCATTGTTTATGCACTTGTGTACTTCTCATTTACCCTTTTCTGTATTTTCCAGCTTCTCTAAAATATGTTTTACATTTTTTTTTTTTTTTTTTTTGCGGTACGCGGGCCTCTCACTGCTGTGGCCTCTCCCCTTGCGGAGCACAGGCTCTGGAGGCGCAGGCTCAGCGGCCATGGCTTATGGGCTTAGGCGCTCCACGGCATGTGGGATCTTCCTGGACCGGGGCACGAACCCGCGTCCCCTGCATCGGCAGGCGGACTCCCAACCACTGCGCCGCCAGGGAAGCCCATGTTTTACATTTTTAATTAAATAAAAGTTTTCATTTTTTAAAAGTAAATGGTCTCTCAGGGCATTCACGTTAGCCCATGTTGATGAATAATACAGTTGGAAAGAAACTTAAACTTTCTTTGACACAACATCTTCAAGGGACGTGGGAAGGAATCAATTATTTTGACTTCAGGTGTTGAGCATTTTCATCTATCATCTATCCATCGATCTATCCATCGATCTATCTGCTGACCTATACATACAGCTGTATATACACACATATGTAATTTTCATGTGTGTTATGTGTGAAAATTGTAAGAATTATAATGTATGCCAAACTCTTTATCCTCAGTAATTCCACACTAGGACAGTAGTGTACAGATAGTGAATATTATATTTTTGCCTCACTCTAGATCCACAGCCTATTCTTCTCCACCCAGCTCTGTTCTCGACAGACTCCCTCAACTTCTTGTTTGCAATGGGGTTTCGGCAACAGCTGCACGGGCAGTACATTTGTAGGACAGGAGGGGAATGAGTTAAAGCCCTTATTCCCCCACTTCCTTCTTACCAGGCCACAGGTTGTCAATGGCTACCACCATGGTGTGCTCCAATTCATCTAATCATTCACTTAATAAATAGATATCAAAGCCCAATCTGTTCTAGATGCGGGGAGGCACAACAGAGACCAAAGGCGTGAGATCTCTGCTCACACAGAATTCATTTTGAAAATGGCTTTTTTTCATTGTTTTTATTTTTAAATCATGAAATACTTGAAGGATTTTGTGATCTACTTTTTAGTGAAAGAGGCATTTTTTTTAAGAACTAGAAAAAGATGTCAAAAGCGGTCATTGTAAATGGAGGTAGTCCTTTGATATATTCATGGCAAATACGTTGTATATACCAGGGAAATTGTTGAGTAAAGGAAGAAAGTGAATTTTAGTTACCATTCGATGGGTATTTGAGTTGTAGTGATGCCAAGTAAATTAATGAAATATTAAAGATAGACATGTAAGTGAAGAGACCCTATCTGTCAGTCATACTCTAAACTGTGCAGAGCACATGCATAATCTAGGCTGTAAAATTATTAAAAACTGCAGATGATCTTTGTTTACCACTTTCACATTGTTTTGATGTAGGAAAGAAATTCATCATTCATCAAGAAACTTATTTGAATTATAGATTTGATAACTAATACTATACATAGTGATAAAACATCTGCTTCAGTCTAGTCAGAAGCTCAGTTAATTTTAGGAAGAAGTCAGTCAAGCCTGTTGCTTGGTGGCATGTAGACAAAACTACCAAGTGATCGACTGAGTTTTTCACTTCTGAATGGGTTGTTTGGCACTGTGTAGACCCAGCCTATGATTATACTGCCATCTGTATTCTTTCTTACATCAGGCTTATTTCAGCCACAACTTATACATGCTGTTTTGAGAAGAACTAGTCAATATTTTGGTTTGTCTTTAGCTATAAGAGTGCCGTAGACAGTCTTGCATGAACTTGGCTCTGCCTTGCTAATTCTCTGTCAGTCCTGGCAGCTATAGGAATCTAAGTTCATGGTGTAGATATTTGGATTCCCCTCAAAATAAAAATAAAATATGTAAAATAAAATCTTAAAATAGGCTTCTTTTCTTTGACAAAAATACCCAAATTCCTAGAAATGGCCAGCCATAGTACATAGTGTGTATATATATATATATATATATATATATATATATGTATGTTTGTGTGTGAGAGAGTATAATTTTAATGTAAAAACAATACAAACAGAATAGACTATTTTGAAGTTAACATAGTTTGAAGTTATCATAGTTTCCAAACTACATGAAGCAATTGAATAAATCATCCCTTTCCAAATTCAGCTGTACATAAATGCTTTTGAAATTATAAGATACTAGTGATGGTGGTAGGAATGTTCAGTCAAAATTGGAAAATAAATTAAAATATTACATGTATTTTTCTTCAGTAGAACTATCACATCTTATAATGTTACAGCCACTATAGGGACCAGTTATTTCTTCTGAGGACATAGGCTTACAAAAAGAGAGAAAGTTTGAGCTTTGGAGGGAAATGAATCATAAAGGAGTTTTTGCATAATGATAAAATTATTCTCTGGTTTTAACAGGTCAGAGCCATATTGAAACATGTTCCTCTATAAATACACCTGAATCAAAATCCCTTTGTTTGTCTGTTTCTTTCTTTCTTTAATGAAAGTTAGGGGAAGTGATAAGTCAAAGAAATTGAGGAGGAAATATGTATTCTTTTATCAACCAAGGGGATAAAATGGGCAGATTCAGGCCTTGTGGGCCCTGAAATTTATACAATTTGGGTGACCCACTTTTGAAGAATATATAAAATTACAAATAAAAACTTAAGTACAAAAGTTGATGTTATTTAATTGAGAGGAATGTTATTTAATGTAATTTAGTTTAATTAATGTTATTTCAAATGAGAGGAAAAAGATCTTTGGAAGAGTCACATACAAATCAGGGACCCTAAACCCTGAGCTTCATTAGCTTCACAACATAGCCAATGGGCCAACAGAATATACTAGAACAACAGCAATAAGAAAATTACCTGGGGGCTTCCCTAGTGGCACAGTGGTTGAGAGTCCGCCTGCCGATGCAGGGGACATGGGTTCGTGCCCCGGTCCGGGAAGATCCCACATGCCACGGAGCGGCTGGGCCCGTGAGCCATGGCCACTGAGCCTGCGTGTCCGGAGCCTGTGCTCTGCAACAGGAGAGGCCACAGCAGTGAGAGGCCCACGTACCGCAAAAAAAAAAAAAAAGAAAGAAAGAAAATTACCTGGAATTTGAGCAAAGGAAAACAATTCACCATAAAAAATATGATTTATGATATATCTTACATTTAAATCTCTTTTGGCTACCTAGTATTCATAAATAACTCTTGTGTAGGGTAATCTGGGTTTCTTTTTTCCTTTATTCCAGTAAAATCTGAGTCAGCTGATTCTTAATTTCATTATCTTTTGAAACATTTTAGAATCACTAAGTAAAAACCCTTCGAACATTAGTAGTGGGCATATTACCAGGAGAAATATGGTGACACTAGAGGAGATATAAAGTGGTAATTGAGGGTTGAGAGACCACAGATTTTGTCTCACATGCCTTCAGCATCTTCACATTACAGATAAGTAAAATAAAGCCCAGAGAAGAGAGGCGACTTGCCTAGCTTCACAGAAACCATTAATGGCAGAGGTGAGTTTAGAAGACACACCTGTGGGCAGACAATCCAGAACCATATTCACTACTTTTAACTCCAAACCCAAATCTCCAGTTTCCTTCACTGACTCAGCCAAACGACTTTATTATTGTAGTCACCACTATTGCCATCTAAATTAAGATTCTAAGTTCTAAGGAACTACCTAATGAATTTCAGTGTCTTCTCTTCCGTTAATGTGGTATCATATGAGCCTTCTGAGAATGTTATGGTATTTACACTTACTTACTCTGACCATTGGAGCCACTTGTAGCTGCATTGCATCTTGCCAGTTGTGAGTAATGTGGTTAGCGCAAACCCAGGCACATGATTCTTTAGTTTTAAGATAGTTCTTCCAGTCATTTAAGTAATTCACTCAGACAAAGGTGGTGTGGGAGTTCTTGAAACTGTTTCTTCCAGTAGTTTAACAGAGATGAATCCTCCCACATAAACAACTAAAAGTATTGATTTGAATATAAAAATACATCTTTTAGGTATATCAGTAACATGGGAAGAAAGTTAGTAGTTCTCAGAGGTCAAAAACGAAGTGAAAGTAAGAACCCAAGAGGCAAGTAAAACAGTTAGTATAATTTCTGTCCTGAGGGCAATGATCAAACCCAGTTAAACTTGTTTCCTTTTGACGTTCTCAAAGGTTGCAGTGCTCACAAGTGAAGAATATGGCATCTAAAGGTGACCCTCTCCATAAAGCTGGGACCCTAAAGAGCCACACTCTCAGTAAGTAGAAATATTACCTTTCCAAGGGATCAGCAAGATAAACTGCTCATCTTGAACCTTGACTAAAGGAAAGACCTCTTCTTTGGGAATTCATACCACAAGCCAGTCTTTACTGGCTGGGTTTGCAGACGGAATTCACAGTGCCTGGATATGTTCACATAAAATTCAGGCCATGCATCAATTAAAGTGATGCTGAATTACTAGTGTCCCCAGGCACCTAGCCAGAGTAAATGCAAATTCTATCTAAAGGAGCCTATTTCCATCCAAGCCACAACAAATTGGTGTAAGTAAAGTTTCAAAGAATATGAACTCAATTTCAAAAATTACAAAACACAAAAAGCAACAGGAAACATGAGCAGAATGAATGTTACCCAAAATCTTCCTATATTGGAAATATCAAAAAAGACTAGCTTTAGTATATTTAATAAATTAATATAGACGATAAAAATGAGTAGGAGAGGGGAGTTTATTTAGAACAATGACCAAGCAAGTATAAAATTAACCAAAGAGATCAATGAAAGAAAAATATAATAATTGAAATTAAAAACTCAGTACTTACTTCTAAAATCAAATTAGACACAGATAAAAAGAGAGTTAATAATCTGGAAAATATATCTGAAGAAATTATCTGGAATGTAGTACAGCAAGAACAAAAAGGGAGAACACATGATTGAGTTATCCCAAGTAGGATAAATTTTTAAATCCACATTTAAATATATAACGCTAAAGCTGGATATCACCAAAGACAAAGAGAAGATCTCAAAATCAGACAGAAAAATAAGTTGTCTAAATAAATATGATGATTAAATTAATAGTTGACTTCTTATCAGTAGCAGTGGAAGCCAGAGACAATAGAATACCTTCAGTGCCCTAAAAGAAAATAACTGTGAACCTAGAATTCTATATTCAACAAGTATTTTTCAAGAGCAAGGGTAAAATAAGAGCAGTTCCATGTGAAAGGTCTGAGATGCAAGGAAGAATAAGGATCAAAAAAAGTAACTAATAAGTTGGGAAGTCTAAACAAACATTGACTATATAAAACAATACTTAAACTTTTGTGTTTGTAAAAGAAAAAAATAAGATTACATAAAAATATATAAAGCAATAATGCGTGAAAAGGGAAGGAGTTATCAAAGTTATAGTCTTCTAACATTTGTTCAGAAGGAGAGTAAAGAAAATGATTAGCTTTAGAATTTGATCAATTAGTATGCATGTTAAGATTCCTAAAGTAATCACTAAAAGAAATAGAGTATTAAGTAAAAAGAAAAAATATATAATCAGAGACCATATTCTATTCATTCAAAAGAAGAAAATAAAGACAGCAGAAACATATAGAAAAGGTGTGATCAATCTGTACTTCAAAATAAGGTAGAAATAAGCCTGAATCCATCAATAATTATAATAAATCTAAATGGAGTAAATGACACAATGAAAGACAAATAGACATATATAGTACATTAAAATGCAAATAGGTTGAATGTATAAGAATGCAAAAGGTATACCACTAATACTATACTCCCCCCCAAAAAAAAGAAAAGAAAAAAAATCTAGTGCAGTTGATTAATATCAGACAGTGTAGACACTGAGCTAAAAAGGATTACTTAGATTAAAGGAGATAACTAAGTAATGATGAATGACTCAGTACAATGGAAAATAAAAAATTTTTAAATATTATGCACCTGAAATATATAAAGCAAGATTTTATCCTCAAAAATATATAAAACAAAAATTAAGACAAATACAAGTATAAGTGAATATTTAACTATACCTATAATTAATTGAGAAAAATAAATCAGGATATTTATTTGAAAAAATTTATACAAGCTTGATCTAATGAACATATACAGAACATGTTTCATATTCTTTTCTTTTGTTCCTTCAAAACTTAAAACAAATTTTGACTGTTAATACACCATCTCTTCATAACTCTGCAAGAATTTCTAAAAAACATGAACTTGTTTATACATAACCATAACATAAATATTTCTGATAAAATTATCAATAATTTATTGATATCATCCAAAATCCAGTCCACACTATATTAAAATTATCCTGATTGTCTAAGAATGTGTCTTACACTTGGTTTATTGGAAATAAGGTCAAAGAAGCTGTTCTCCTTTATTACCCCTTGTTTTTCTTTTTTTTTTTAAAGTAATTAATTATTTATTTTCCAAATTTTTGGCTGTGCTGGGTCTTCATTGCTGTGCATGGGCTTTCTCTCTAGGTGTGGTGAGCAGGGGCTACTCTTTGTTGCAGTGTGCGTGCTTCTCATTGCAGTGGCTTCTCTTGTTGCAGAGCATGGGCTTCAGTAGTTGTGGCACATGGGCTCAGTAGTGCGGGCTCTAGAGCGCAGGCTAAGTAGTTGTGACGCATGGGCTCAGTTCCTCTGCGGCATGTGGGATCTTCCCGGACCAGGGCTCATACCCATGTTCCCTGCGTTGGCAGGCAGATTCTTAACCACTGCACCACCAGGGAAGTACCCCCCACCACCACCACCCCAACCCCCTGCCTCTGTTTTTCTTTAGGCCATTGACTGATTAAAGAAACTGGGTCATTTCTAAAAAGATCTCACATTCTGGATTTATCTGATTGCTTCACTGTGGTGTTAATTAACTTGTTCCTCATTCTTCTTTAGTCTCTATAAATGGAATTTAACTCTAAAGACTTGAATATATTTTGTCTCAACTTGGGACTGGGAAGGGTGGAATTACTTAACATTCTTGCATTACAATGAGATAGCACCAATTCTGTTTGTCCTTCCTTTAGTAATGCAAAAATCAGCTGATTGATTTGGTGATTGCCTGATTCCTTCAGGCTTCATTCTCCATCAACCTTTCTTCTAATGGTTTTATCCATGATAACCATTGTCTGAATCTACTATTTCAGTAAGTTTTGCGAAATGATATCTATTATTTTCAAGTACACACAATACTTGTAAAAATTCAACGCATTTTGCCATAAAGGAAGTATCAAAACATAAATGTTTATTAAAAATTGCTATCATACCAACTACCTCTATTATCAGTAGGAAATTCAAATGAAATTTATAAAAAGACAACTTGAAAAATATCAATACATTTCAATTCTTTTTCAGTCAACCTTAAACGTAATATGAGGTATGAGACAAAAAATTGTCAATTTCATTTTAAACTAAAATTCAAAATTCCTAAACAAAATATTAGAACACTGACATCTAGCAATGTGTAATAATATGAAATTCTTTCCAGAGGGAAGATTGACTAAACATTAGAAATATCACGTAACGTAATTTACCAAACTAAGAGATGAATGGGCAAAAATAGCATGATTCTCCTAATAGATTTAGCAAAATCCTTCAATAAATTAAGCATACATTGATAGTTGTTATTCTTTAAAAAATGATGAAAGAAAAGAGAAGGAAGGAAAAGAACTTAGCAAAGTAAAAATAGAAAGGAATTACGTTAATCTGAGGAACAGTAATCTACAAAACATAGTACTTATCTATAAAATAATGAAAACATTGGCTTTAAGATCATGAAAAACAAAAGGGTGCCTGCTATCTCCAATTCTGTTTGACATTATATTGCAAACTTTAGCTAGTACAGTAAAGGAAGAAAAAGGAAGAAAAAATATATAGAGGCCATATGATTTAATGTTTAAGAGTATAGACTTTGGATCAGACTGCCTAGGTTTAAATCATTTCTGTATTGCTTGTGAACTAAGTAATGAATAAGCTCAATAACTAAACTTATTAGCTAAGTGTTTTATCCTCTATATGCTTCAATTTTTAGTCTATACAATGGAGATAATAATACCTACCTTGATGGAGGAAAGTTAAATTAGTTATTATTTAAAAGTGCTTAAAACAGTGCTTGGAATGTGGTAAGTACTGTGTAAGTTTGTGTTAAAATGAATTGGAAAAAAATCCTATCATGATTAGTCAGAGATGACAAGATTGTCTATGTAGAAAATTCAATAGAATATAGATGTAATTTATTATAACTAATTAGATAGTATAGCAGTTTTGTTAAATACAAAATTAGCATATAAAAATGAGCAATACTACTACATACCAATAACTAATGCTAGAAAATATATTCTATAAAAGATAACCTTTACAATGACATAAAAGGTAAATAAGGTGCCTAGTGAAAATTCTAACAAAATATGTATATGATATTTGTGGAAAAATAAAAGTTTATTTAAATACAATAAGAAAATCTAAATAAAGAGAGTTTTACCATGTTAATGGATAGGAAAATTCAATAGTGTTGAAGATGTTAGTTTTTCCTAAATTGATCTATAGAATTGTGGCAGGTCATTTTTTTCCAATATGGCCACAGTAAGATTTCCTTTCTCATCTCTTCTCCTTACAATGCCTTATTGACATTTCTACCACAGAGAGGTGAGGGCAGGGGTCTATGTTCATCTCCCTTAATTGGTTAAGCTGTGGCAGAAATGATGGTATGTGATACTGAGGCTAAGTTGTAAATGTTGATGTGACTTCTGCCTGGACCTCTTGTGACACTAGCTTGTTCTAGAAATCGAGTCCCTGTGTCGTGGGGAAGTAGAGAAACAACAGGGAGAAGAGGTGTGGAGTAGTTCCAGCCAACACCCCAGCTGAGGTCCCAGCTGACATCCAGCTTCAACCTCCAGACATGTGAATGACTGGCCTTAAGATGTGTCCAGGCTCCATCATCATCAGACTGAAACCACATGAAAGATCCCAAGAAAGAACTGTTCAGCTGATCCCAGCTGAACCCCAGAACTGTGATACATGAAAACCAAAATGATTATTCTTTTATGTCATTAAGTTTAGGGTGATTTATAACAAAATAATAGATACCTGTTAATAACAAGAGTCAATTTTTGCTATTTAAAATTCCTATAAATTTTTAACCTGTAAGCTAATTCTAAAATAACAGGTACTCCTGAATTAAAAAAAACAAACTCAAAGTGAGGAGACTTTCCTTTTCAGATATCAAAAATTTAATAATTAATAAAGCTATAGAAACTAAACTAGGTGACATTGCCACAGGGTTAGACAAATAGATTAATGGAACAGAAGAGAAAATTCACCTTTACAGGAAGCCCACATAAATAAGGCCCACCTCTGTAAGCAAACTTCATTTATAACAGAGTTAGCATTGAAATTAGCAGGGAAAGGAAAGACTTTGATAACTGATTCTGGGTGTAATATCAGTTATCCTATAAAAGTGCTTTATAAAATTTAGAAGATAATATAAAAGAAAAATTTGACTCATTTTTCCTTGTAGCATAATTCTTTTAAACTTCTGGAAGTATATACATATTGCAATATTTTAAGCTGAAGGGTACAGACTTCCTAACCCTCAAAAAAAAAAGTGTCTAATAGCTTAGCATGCCATATCACAATAATTAGCTTATAAACCCTGAGTGTCATTCTTCAAAAGTAAACCATATGATCATCTCAATAGATGCAGAAAAAGCTTTCGACAAAATTCAACACCCATTTATGATAAAAACCCTCCAGAAAGTAGGCATAGAAGGAACTTACCTCAACATAATAAAGGCCATATGTGAAAAACCCACAGCCAACATCATTCTCAGTGGTGAAAAACTGAAACCACTTCCTCTAAGATCAGGAAAAAGACAAGGTTGTCCACTCTCACCACTGTTATTCAACAGAGTATTGGAAGTTTTAGCCACAGCAATCAGAGAAGAAAGAGAAATAAAAGGAATCCAAATCAGAAAAGAAGAAGTAATGCTGTCACTGTTTGCAGATAACATGGTACTGTACATAGAGAATCCTAAATATGCTACCAGAAAACTACTAGAGCTAATCAATGAATTTGGTAAAGTAGCAGGATACAAAATTGATGCAGAGAAATCTATTGCATTCCTATACACTAATGATGAAAAATCTGAAAGAGAAATTAAGGAATCACTCCCATTTACCATTGCAACAAAAAGAATAAAATGCCTAGGAATAAACCTACCTAAAGAGACAAAACACCTGTATGCAGAAAGCCATAAGACACTGATGAAAGAAATTAAAAATGATACAAACAGATGGAGAGATATGCCATGTTCTTGGATTGGAAGAATCAACATTGTGAAAATGACTCTACTCCCCAAAGCAATCTAAAGATTCAATGCAATCCCTATCAAACTACCAGTGGCATTTTTCACAGAACTAGAACAAAAAATTTCACAATTTGTATAGAAACACAAAACACAAAAGCCAAAGGAATCTTGAGAATGAAAAACGGAGCTGGAGGAATCAGGCTCCCTGACTTCAGACTATACTACAAAGCTATAGTAATCAAGACAGTATGGTACTGGCACAAAAACAGAAATATAGATCAATGGAACAGGGAAGAAAGCCCAGAGATAAACCCACGCACATATGGTCACCTTATTTTTGATAAAGGAGGCAAGAATATACAATGGAGAAAAGACAGCCTCTTCAATAAGTGGTGCTGCAAAAACTGGACAGCTGCATTTAAAAGAATGAAATTAGAACACTCCCTAACACCATACACAAAGATAAACTCAAAGTGGTTTAAAGACCTAAATGTAAGGCCAGACAGTAAATCTAGAAACAATAAATGCTGGAGAGGGTGTGGAGAAAAGGGAACCCTCTTGCACTGTTGGTGGGAATGTAAATTGATACAGCCACTATGGAGAACAGTATGGAGGTTCCTTAAAAAACTAAAAATAGAGCTACCATACGACCTAGCAATCCCACTACTGGGCATATACCCTGAGAAAACCATTGTTCAAAGAGTCATGCACCACAATGTTCACTGCAGGTCTGTTTAGATACAATAGCCAGGACATGGACGCAACCTATGTGTCCATCAACAGATGAATGAATAAAGAAGATGTGGCACATATATACAATGCAATATTACTCAGCCAAGAAAAACCCTAAATTGAGTTATTTGTAGTGAGGTGGATGGACCTAGAGTCTGTCATACAGAGTGAAGTAAGTTAGAAAGAGAAAAACAAATACCGTATGCTAACACATATATATGGAATCTAAAATTTTAAGAAAATGGTTCTGAAAAACTTAGGGGCAGGACAGGAATAAAGATGCAGACATAGAGAATGGACTTGAGGACACGGGGAGGGTGAAGGGTAAGCTGGGACGAAGTGAGAGAGTGGCATGGACGTATAAAAACTACCAAATGTAAGTAGATAGCTAGTGAGAAGCAGCCACATAGCACAGGAAGATCAGCTCCGTGCTTTGTGACCACCTAGAGGGGTGTGATAGGGAGGGTGGGAGGGAGATGCAAGAGGGAGGGGATATGGGGATATATGTATATGTGTAGCTGATTCACTTTGTTATACAGCAGAAACTAACACACCACTGTAAAGCAATTATACTCCAATAAAGATGTTAAAAAAATAATAGTCAAGTGGCCAAAGGCTGCTGATCTTTTAGGTGTGTATTCAACTATGTGGAAATGGTTTATCATCATCCTACCTAGACCTGCTAAGCCTGTAAAGCAATGAGAGATGGAAAAATTTGCTGTCCCCTTTTCTCTGACCATCCCCTAAGCGATGTTCCATGATGGTATTCCTAGTGTGCCCCTCATTCTACAGAAACTGAAAAACATTCCAGTTGTAGAAAATGGGAAGATAGTGTGTGGTACTTATCTACTGAACTCTGTTACCATTTACAACTACTGGAATAATTAACCCCACATTTTTTTTCTTTTCGCCAGAATTAGTTGAGTAAATGCCTTAGTTTTCAATTTTACTTAATCATTGTAGACAGAGCCAAAGGTTCCCTCCTCAGAACACAAGCTTTGCCAATGCACAAACGATGCTAATGCTCTTGATGGGCATGACACAGCACTCTAAACCATTTGACTCCAGTGAATTAGTCAGGCAAGAATGTCTGAAAGCAGAGTGACCGTTTAAGTACTTAAATGCACAGCAAACAACTGCTTGCCTGTTTTTCTTCACTAGTGCTGTCTCATGAAGCAGTGTATTATTACAGATCATCTACAATGAATAAAAGACAAAGCATTCTGTATTCAAAATATACACACATTTGCCAAGCTGACTGAACCTGTGATTTTTCAAAATAAAAGATACAAATATTTATTTGAAAAATGATATAATTAAGAGGGACTCACTACAGAGCAGTAACTACACATGCTGTATAACCAAAACCATAACACCAATAAACAGGTTTTGCCAACAGGCACCTATTGTCAATAAGATTAGTTAAACTAGTGCCAAGAAACCTCTTTCATGCTTCAACAGAACGTAATTTGTTTAAAGTAATGATGATTAGTTATGTGTAATTATCTGATTATCAAAAAAAAAAAAAAAACTTGCCTAAACAACTTTGGTGTGCTCCATTATAAGGTTTCATTTAGACTCTGAATTATTTCATGTTTGTATAATCCTGCACAATTCAAAACCAATTAAGAGATTTGCCCAGATCACCCATAACTTGTAAATTGTCACAACATGGTAGGATACTTAAGTCGGGATGTTTTTCTTTTTTGGAAACTAGTAGAGGCTTCAAAAAAATAATGGTTTTCCAGAAGGGGAATAGTTTATAAATCATCAGTCAATGAAAATGATTCATGAAATTATATCAATTTTAATATAAAAAAACATAATTCTTATCTCTTGTGTAGGTAGACTTTTAAGATGTATGAGAAAGTGAATTGCTTATACTATGTAAATGAAAATAATCATTCAGTGTCTAGCACAGTCTTGCAAATCAGTAAACATATTTAGATTCATACACAGAGAATTTTTAGTCATTCATATTCTTCTGGTTTACTTGGAAACACAATGAATTAAACTAATATTATTTTCTGTTCAACTGGCATAAGTTAACTTTGCTTCTTGGAAAAATTTATTTTGAATGCTTGCCCAATGAGTTAAAATGCTAAAATTTTTCTTCCCAGGTGAGGTCTCTGTTCCTTATGGGAGGTAACTTAATCTTGTTAATAACAGGAAAAAAAAAAGATTATAACTTATAAACTATTTCTTTATTATTCAAATTTAAGATACATTTATACATGATACTGAGCTTAAATCATCTCCTTGCATCTACAACACTATCAGTTGATAGTATTAGGAATGCTTTGGCCACAAGTAGTATAAAATATTACTAATATGGGTTAGACAAAGAGAGGCCTATTTTTCTCCTGTAATAAGGGGTTTAGAGATAGGCAGGGGGCTGATGACATTGGTTCCATGACTCAACCTTGTTGAAGCTGATGTCAACTGAATTGCTCCTGGCCTTTTCCTCATGGGTCCGCAATGACTGCCCCGAATCTTGGCACTGTGTTCACGTCAAGCCAAGATGGAATGGGGGAGACAGATATCAGCACTGCCCACTGCTTTATCAGAAAAGCAAAAGCTTTCCCCCAGTCCACCCCTGCAGCAGAATTTCTTCCATCTCATCAGTCAGAAATATGTCACATGGCCACCTCCAGCTGCAAGGATAGCTGGGAAAATGAGTATTTTCCTTTACAGTGGAGATAGGCAAGGAAGAAAAAGACTGAGTCCGCTAAACAGCAATGGGTTTTATATTAACATTATCTAATATTCTCATTATAGGCAAGTGATTTAGTTGACTGCTTACACACACCTGAAAAGTGGGAATAATATTTCCCTGTCTGTGTCAGAACTGTGTGAATGTTAGATGATATACATGAAATTGCTCTATAAGCTATAAAGAACTAGACATAGCTTAGATTGTCAATGTTGATATGGGAACACAGCTTCATAGGTACTATGCCATAACTCCCTTAGGTAGGTGGCCACAATTTAGCCTCCCTATTTCCAGAAACCCATCCTGCAGACCTGTAAACACAGTTGTTCTACAAGTACCGACATAGAGAAGTCTTAAGACATTCACAATAAGTGCAGAGGGAAAAGACAAAGAAAGAAAAGTAATTAGAAATAAGGTATTACAAAAGAATGAAGATTAAGATGATTTAATGCAATTTATAATGTGCATCCTAGCACTGAAAATATATAAAAGGAACATACAATTCCACTATGTAATAGTAGAAATTTTCTCTGAAATTAAGGGAAGAACTGATTAAGTACATTTAAAGATATTATGTTCCAGAAAAAAAAACTGATAAAATTTAGCCTGGTTAAAATATTAAATTTCAAGTAATTAAAAAAATGTTTATTCATTGAGGCAAAAAAAAAAAAAAGTATACTATCATATAAAAAATCATGCTGGCCTCTGACTTCTCCAAGCAACATTTAGTTCCAGAAGACCATAGAAAAATTCCTGCAAAGTCCTACTGTTAAGGAAGTGTGACTCAAGATGTTTATCACCCAGGTATCAAAACCAAAACCAGATATTCTTAAGCATAGAAGGTCTAGGGAAGTACAACATCTGTGAACCTATCTTGAAATTAAGAACTATATGAAGGTGAATACCAGGCAACAGAGAGAAGAATTAAAATAAATAACTCAGGAATGGAGAAATGATTGATAGTGACTGTTGACTATATTTGAATATAAACCTCAGATAACCAATTGTGAAATTCAGTTTTGGGGACTGAGTTTAAGTGTTATATACCTTGATGATGCAAAAATTATACCAAAAGCAGAAAATACCAAGAGATAGACAAAAGGAGAAGCAGAAAGGGTTTGGGTTGTTTTTTTTTTTGCATATTTCTAAAAGAAGTCAAACCTTTCTAAACTTGAAGCTTGTTCTAAAAACATAACTTCAAACATCTAGTATTTTTATAACATTTTATTTTAAAATTTAGAAACATATTTTTTAAAAAGTAACACAACTTAAAAATATCTATTTAAGAACAGACATGTGGTTGCCAAGGGGGAATGGGGCTGGTGGAGGGATGGATTGGGAGTTTGGTAGTAGAAATTAACACAACATTGTAAATCAACTATACTTCAAAAAAATAAAGGAAAAAAACGTAAAATAAAACCATTAAAACACCAAGTTTAAAAATATCTATTTAGAGTTCAGTATTTATCTCATATATATATAAGATATACATATATGTTTATATATATGTATAAATTTTTTTGCAGGCAAGATGCCCAAAGAAGTCCATGTCCTTATCCCCAGAACCTGTAAATATATTACTATACATGGCAAAGTAGAATCAGGTTGCAGATAGAATTAAGGTTGCTGCTAATCAATCGACTTTAAATTAAAGAGATTATCCTGGACTATCTGGTCAAGCCCAAGGTAATCAATAAGGTCTTTAAAAAGGAAAGAGGAAGGCAGAAGGTCAAAAATGATAGAATTTGAGGCCTCAACTAGTCATTGCTGGCTTTAAAGATGGAGAAAGGGGGCCACAAACCGAGGAAAGTAAGCAGCATCTGGAAACAGAAAAAGGCAAGAAAACAGATTCTTCTCTGTAACTGTCAGGAAGAGGCTGACACCTTGATTTTAGCGTCATGAGACTTCTACAGAACTGTCAGATAATGAAGTTATGTTGCTTAAGCCACTAAATTTGTGGCAGTTTGTTATAGCAGCAATAGGAAGCTAATATGCATTTCAGTCTGTTTATATGCAAATAGATATATAAAAATGGTGTTCAGTTAAAGTTAAGGTTGCTTCTAAAGGGGAAGATAAGTAGTTTTACTTTGGGGGTGAGGGTGGAGGTTAGCTCCACCATCTAATATTTGACATGACAATATTTTTGCATTCTTATTTAAGAAATGCTGTCAACGGTAAGTAAAAATTGGCATTAATTCCTCAATATCACTTACTTCATGCTTTGGAAATCCATTTAAAAACCATAGATACACTAATGGTGGAAAATAATAGGTTTACAAATAATGTATCCTGCTGTGACTAGCAGGGCAGGGGAGTGGGAGAGGATAATAACAATTATCTAAAGCCAAAATGTTTATCCCATAGCACTTGTACCTAAGAAAGGAAGATATTGAATTGGTTGAATTTTGAGAATTTTGTGATCTGCCAGACAAGTACTTACTGAAAATTTCAAGGTCAGGCTCCCCTCTTCCCTTGATGCCAGAAAAACTATTTACATTCTCTCCTCCTGTTTCTACTCTCTTTCCTTTTCTCTCGTTTAAACATTTTAACTGTAAGACATTATATCGCTAGTGTTGTTGAGGTTACGTGGAAAGTGAACATGGGATATTTATTTTTGTGATATTATTTTTTGAAAAGAGTAAAAATAATAAGTGCTTACAGAAAAAAATTTCCCTTGCTGAAATTGTATCTCTTTTTTTCTTTGCTTTGGTTCTTCTGATTTGATCTCAGTATGGAAGGCAATTTCCCAGCCCAGGCTCTGACCCTTACAAGTGAATAACATTTTTGCATGCTCTTTTGGCAAAGTAAGTATTCAAAGAAGGATATTCCCACTTTTCTCGGGTGCTAGAATGGATAGTTGACTCGACATCACAGTTTTCAAAGTCTAAGAGGATATACTAACTTGGATGAAAAACATATATACAGGGTCAGGAAAAAATATATAATGTGTAGGAGCTAAAGGGCTTGATTTTCTTGGCTGGCAGAATATATTTTATGCAATTCCAGAGTTGAAGTAAAGACAAATGAATGTCCCTATGGTGTAATCACCGGGTTGAAAAATCAGGTGACTTCAGTCTTCACATTCCCTTTTAGCACAGTAAGTTTTTATGTTTTTTTATATCTTGGTTGGTGGATGAGTCAATGTTTAAATGGTCATTTATCATTTACTATATAAAAGAAAAGCTATTGCCTGAAACTCATTTTTACAGTTGCAGGCAAACAGAAATAATCATTTTCAAGGACCTAAAGCTGTTTCTTGAAGAATGTCATCATTTTATCCTTACTTTACTTACTATTTACTTATATATGAACCAGGTTCTGAGAGCTGTACCCTGCAAGTCTTGGATGTAAACAGTTTCTACCAACTCTCTGCTGCAGCAAGTGAGGACAGGAAATTAGACTTTCCAGAAATCAAAGTTATCTTTCAGACAGATCAAAGACCCAGATGAAAGGCATCATGCCAGCCATAAGTGGTTGTGGCTTCCATCAGAGCCAAGTTGGAGTAATTCTGGGTAGTTAGGTGATGACCAACTCCCTGTCTCACAGGGAGTGATTGCACTTATTCTCAGGGTGGTCCTGCTTTTTTCAGACATTTCAATAATTATTATTTCAAATATATAGACTTGAGTGTTGTAAACACTTGCTGCCTTTTCTATTCATGAAATGAAATAATCTGTTCGATGTAGAAAGGGGTGATGATATACAAGGAAGTTGAAGAGTGGCCATGAACATTGATAAGGGTGACTTCATAAAGAGTCTATAGGAGAGATAGGTTGGTGATTTAGAAGGAGCAGAAGTGCTCTAGAATCACCTAGACCTGATTGCAAGTCCTTCTCTGCTGTTTAATAACCGAGTGGATACAAGGAATTTACTGAACCTCTCTGGCCTTATTTTTCTTAAGGTCATAAACAGGAGAAATAATCCTATCTATATCAGAGAATAGTTGTGCAATAAAACATACATAAAAGACCTGCTAAACTGGCTGATGTGCCCTAGGAGCTCAATAAATATTAATTCACTCTTGGTTAATCACTCTCAGATCCAAGAATTCCCTTTGACTGGATCAGAGCAACTTGCCCCTGCAGATATCCTTGGAATGTAATCCTAGGCTAACCATAATTCAGACCTACACTAAAGCAGGTGGAATATGGATAAAGGGCCTTGTGTTAGTCCCAAATCCCCATCTATCCCTCCCTCTTCTTGAAACGCCTGTTGGGTGCCAGCTATGTATCAGTACCACGCTGGACCCTTACATACTTAATTTCCTGTAGTCATTATAACTGAAATGAGGTCACAGTGGTTATTCCAAGTTACCACAGAGGGGACTGAATTTCTGAGAAATCAACTAACTCAAAGTTTCACACCTGATAGATATAATTCTTCCCCCAAATCTTGTCCCACTTTCCCATTCTACCTCCCTCTAAGTTCTGTGATGCTGGAGAGAATTCTGAGATACGGTTTCTGTAAATCAGCCTGAGTGTTTACCATAACAAGCTAATCAACACATGAACAAAAGGTAGAGCTTTAGGATTACTCTGCAGCCAGGGGATATTGGCAACACAAACAATTTTGTGCTTCTCTCTGCTTGCTGGTTGATAGCACTGCACTGGGTGCGAGAGATACAGTGACATAACATGCCAGGCAGAGAGGAGAATCACCACCACGTATCAGACAGATCATAGGGAGATGGTGGGAGATAAAGCTGGGACCTGGCACAAGGGCTAAGCTGAAAGCAATTGATCCCGCAAGGCTAAAAATGTGAACTTACGAGGCCCCTGCGTTACATCTGTACACATGTTCTCTTTCCCACCACCCTTTTTAGGTTTCTAAAAAATATGACTGAGAGGACAAAGCTGCCAAATACATATCATTCACTGAAGCTTCTGTCCTGAATCCTGATCTGCTTACCCTCTCTGATCACCAGAGCTGGAAAGTGTAGAAACATCAGGATACATGTATTCCTTTCTTTTCAAGTCTAGAACTGAGTTAGACCTGAGCAGCCTTTTTCTTCCCCCCAAGGCCTTTCTGTACCCCACAAAGTCCTCTAAGTCTGTAGTTCTTATCCAAGGAGAGAGGAAAGGAAGAGAGTTGCATTTAGACTATTTTACCCTTTCACTTTTCCCTCCAAAAGCTGAGGTCCTAGCCTCCCATAGTTCCACTGTGAATTGATAATAGACCCTCTCTGAAGAGAGAGTAGGTATTTAATGGCCAGTGAGGACCCTTTCATTATGAAATACAGAAAACAAGTAGCTGCACCTTTAGAATCAATTGCTTGGGAAAATAGAGAGTGGGAAAAAGTTATGATGAAATGTAATTTTAAGAAGCAAATTTGTATTTTAATTATCAGAAAAACATCTATGTACCTTTGAAAAATAGAGATGGTAATGCATCTACTCGGGATACTTGGCATCAGAAAACTCTCAGTGTGTTCAATGGGACTTGTGGGCCCCTTGAAGTCATTTTGCAGCATCCTCACATGGGACAGTCTCAGCCACAGTTTGACAACCCTGCTCTTGGTAATGGAGAGCTACTGAGGAGGATGGTGATATGCAAAGTGGTGTATAGATAGATCACTGGAGACATAAGAGACTGACCACAGGGAGACTGGTGATGACATTATTCTAAGGATGAGGTTTGGGGGTTTAAGCCTATAGGGGTGATGGCAATAGAAACAAAAACTATTTGACAGACGTAAAGAATATGTGAGTTTGGTTTTTTCTTATTTTTTGCTACTTGGATGTTGGAAGGAAATAAAGACACCAAATTTTCAAATCCTAGTGATTGGATGCCTGATGTAGTAAACAGTTGGCTTTAGGGAAAAAATGAAGTCAATCTTAGCTACCTTGAAGTAATGGTGATTTATTCTTTTGGTGGGTGGGTAGGTGGGGATGCTGAGTAGGCAGTTAGAAATCTATGATTGAAGTTCAAAAGAGAGGTCATGACTGTACATAGAGGTTGTGGAGTCATTTCTATAGAAGAAGGAATTGAAACCATAAGTAATGAAAAATACACTCTCTGAGAGAAAGTATGCAGAGCTAGAACAGTTGAAGATGGATCTGGAGTCTACCAGGGTCAGCCAACTTCTTTTGTAAAGAACCAGAGAGTAGATATCTTAAGCTTTGTGGGCCAAAGTTCTCTGTTGCAACTACTTAACTGTGCCTCATAGACCAAAAGCGACACAGACAATAGGCAAATAAATTGGCATGACTGTGTTCCAGTAAAAATCTGTTACAAAAATAGGTAACTGGCTGGATTTGGCCTGAGGGCTTTAGTTTGCTGACCTCTGGTGTAGAAAGTTAAGTTCCATAAGGGCAAGGACCACATCTGTTTGGCTCACTACTGTGTCCCTAGCACCTGGCACAGCACCTGGCTTATAGTAGTTTCTTAGCAGACATTTGTTGAATTGATGAATGCTGTGGTAGAATGATTACGCCCATTCTTAGCTTTATTGGAGAAAAAAAAAAAAAAGCAAGAGCATTCTAAGAGTTATGAGGAAAGTCAGGATTGTATGACATAGACAAAAATCAAGAAAAGAGTGTGTCAACAAAGAAAAGTCTAGCAACATTGATGACTAGTAGATTATGAAGGATGAGGAGTTATAACACGTTTGGCAATTAGTAGCAAGTATAAAGATAAGAATAAAAGATCACAAGAATGTTATCAAAGAAAGGATATATACACACAAAATAACCTGGGTGTTAGGATAGAAGTATCTTTATGAAGGAGTTTGCATGGTGGAACTTCAATAGTTACTGCTATTAATATTTTAAAATTTTCAGTCAGAAAGATATGATTTTAATTATAATCCAAATCTGTGGATTAGGTTCGTATAATTCTAACATGATGATTTTGTGAACTAGTTAAGGAGAATCAAACTTGTTTTTTGACATTATGTAGATAAAATAACCAGCTCGACTAATTTTTCTGAGTAGTTGTGTTGAAATTTGTCAAACGTTTTCTTTTATATTTTCCTAAATTTATGAGCTTTTAACTTTTGTGGATTTCCAACCTCACTTTATGAAGTCGATATTAAACATACGATTTAAACATTTTCTTCTTATTATGAGAGTCCAATGTTTACTTATTCCTTCCAGATTATCCCACACGGAGCTGTTGGAATTACCTTGTGATGATTTCAAAGAACATTTTCTCCTCTACACACTCTTATCCCAAGGTAAATTGATGGATTTCTAATGAATAAATTTCAGGACGAAAACATCAGCATTTTTATACTTCAGTTCAGAGTATTTAATTCCCTCCCCCTTAACTGTAGCCACGAGTCATTCTAAGTTTACACAGCCCTTTTTAACAATGGAAAATTATTATTTTTTTGTACAGTGTCGATCACCTCTGAATCATTTGTTACCTAGTGTGTTTAGTTTGTTATGCCTATGCAAGTGGGAGAAAAACAATACCATAAACATGTCTAATCATGTCATTGAAGCTTTTCTTGGAATAATTGGAGTGTGATGATGGAGCAGGGAGAAAAGAGGGGCTGGAAATTGAGGGAAAGGGTCTCAGCCTGAATTTTCCAAATTGGCTATTTATCTGGTTAATTCTTCATCTTTCCTCATCACCATGTCTGAATTGAGAAAATCTTCCTAATGATAATAAACTATGTCAAGAACAGATGGCTGATTTGATGTGATGAAAATAGCTGTGTCAATTGAGGGTATTTTTTTCCTTACCCATTTTGCTTTTCATCACTCTGGGGTTGGTGGTTCATATGTTTTTTTTTTTTAATTTTTTTTTTTTTCTGAATTTACCCTCAGCCCAATAGAATGTGGTGAATTTCTCCCCAAAAGCAGTTTGGACCCTTTTTTCTGAAAGAAAGAAAGAACGGAGAAATGGCTTAAAAAAACACAATTATCACCTTTCCTGCCTTTTCTGCTTTAGCTAAGTTACTTTTGGAAGGATCAGTTTACAACAAATGTTTAGTGTCAGGAATTTTGCAGTTTCATAGGCCCTGACAGCTTGGCATGAAAAAGAGGTGGCATTATGTCAATTGTAAATGAGTATGCTATTTACATACTAATTAAACTTTGCACTAGTGGGGTGAAAGAATGTCATTTGGAGCACCCCACTTATTCTGTTTATATCATTGTTGTCTATTTAAACAGTCTATTGTTTGGTATATCACAGTCTCATCCCCTAAATGCCATTTTTGTAACCTTGCACTGCTTTAAAAGTACTACCCCACTGCTTGGTAAATCAAACAAAATCAGTATATCTAAAAGCAAAGTGAATTCCCAGACTCACCTTGCTGCATAATGGCACTGAGTTTGATGACGATGATGATGATGAAGATGCTGATGATAGTAACAGCTTTTATCAATTGCTTCCTATATGCATGTCTATGGCGTTTTGCTCAACAATTTTTAAATATTAACTCAATCTTCAAAGTAAGGTGGTTTTTGGTTATTACACCCCTTTTACACATGAGGAAGTTCTGGTTGCACAGTCTATGAGGACATCAGGTCTTCAATGTCTGTGTTGTCATCCGCTATAAAATACTGCTTTCTTCTCTGCTGTGTCATTGATCCACAAGGTGTCCCACTGCTATTAGATGTTTCCAGGGTTACTGAAAATATGCCAATGGCAGGAATTTCACTTATCATCTCAGTCCATTCACTGAAGGAAAAAAGTGATCAACAATAGAGAACATATGTGTTCTCCAGTATATTATATTTCTCTGGTATATTTCTTATTTACATTAGAAATCTAACACTAATCCAGGCTCACATTACATACATATTTCCCACTGGCCTCCAGTTGCATTTTTATCCTGTCTTGTACCAAGGCAGGCTGCCCCAGTCTGTTGGTATATGCTGTAACATAGAATCCGTGTGTGCTCTAGGAACCTGATTCAGGAATACCGGTAGTGTCTGTTAGTTTATAAAATAGCAAGTGATTAATAGCTATTTTATGCTTCTGCTTCACGTCTGCAGAAGGTGGTTTATTGGATTTGGCTAAAGACATTTTTTCTCACTGGATAAGGAACAGAATCAACATTATAGCACCTGTGTGGGAGGCGGCTTAACATGATTTGCAGCGATAAAGCGCAAATCAGAACTTTTCCTGGCTGGCTCTGCTCAAATGAGCTCACCATCCATGTGGATATTTATACCCCAGCGTTGAGAGTGCAGAGTTGGCATTCCTTGGCATTGTCAACAGAGTGCTGGTTTGTACTTCCTTTTTCTTTGAAAATGACAGAAACAGAAAGCCTAGGTAGTTGACATTAAAATAACTTGCCAAGAGAGGGTTGAACATATGATCCTTTATAGCTTTTTCCTCACTATTTTCAACAATCTTCAAGGTTGAAATAATTCCATAATAAAGTCAAAAATCCTGCAGAAGAAAAGAAAGAAAATATACTTTAGCTCTCCATCATTCCAGCCACCATACCATATTTCATGAAATGTGACAGAGTTTTGCTCCACAACCTTGCCAAAGGAAAAAAATTCTAAATTTTAAGCTGATAACTTGAATGGTTCCAGAGATATCAACTTGTGAAAAGTCACAATTTTGTATTGTGCTGAAAAGCCACCTTACAACCCAGGGACTACCATCACTCTTTAATATCCAGCAGAGCCCCCTGCTGTGCTTTGTCAGTCACTAACAACATCCAAGTCTTCCCGTAAAAGTAATTCACACTTTTTTCACAACACTGTTGCTTTAATTACCACTGAACTCTGCTGATGCTGAGGCAGGCCTGGCAGGACCAAGGGAGGGTCAGAGACACAAAAGAAGCAAATAGCTTTTTTCCTTCCTTACTTTATTATTAACAAACCATCTTTGATGGAAATGTTCCTAGTTATGAGGCCTAGACTTAACTCTGGGTCCCTTGGCGTATTCATTATCAAAAGAGACCCACAGATGCCATTCAGAGAGAAAGAGAGAGAGAGAAATATTACCGAGAATCCCAATTAGAAATTTTGGTAAAGAACAGACTTAGCTATTCAAAACTGGCAAACAATGAATGCATTTCTCCTATTGCTGTCATTTTGTGCAAATGAACTTAAATTTCATACCAAACTGTCTTGCTGGACCAATGTCAATTTATCCACTTATTTACTGCAGATTTTTTTTTTTCAGGATTAGTTGACACAATAAATCATGTATCAAAGGAAACCACAGAACTGCCAAAATCTACCAGTGCACAAAAGTGATACAAGGGCTTCCCTGGTGGCACAGTGGTTGAGAATCCGCCTGCCAATGCAGGGGATTTGGGTGCAAGCCCTGGTCTGGGAAGATCCCACATGCCACGGAGCAACTAAGCCCGTGTGCCACAACTACTGAGCCTGCACTCTAGAGCCCGCGAGCCACAGCTACTGAGCCCATGTGCTGCAACTACTGAAGCCCACGTGCCTAGAGCCTGTGCACCACAACAAAGAGTAGCCCCCGTTCGCCGCAACTAGAGAAAGCCCACGCACAGCAACGAAGACCCAACGCAGCCAAATATAAATAAATAAATACGTAAATTTATTTTTTTTAAAGGGATACAAAAAGCCTCTGCTTTATAAATAATATGACAGCAGTATGATAGGCATAACATCTTATGTGTCTAAGGCACCTTTCATTCCATATCACAAAGTATTTCTCCAATAAAACTATCCCTGTGAAACCAGCTTTCACTGTCTCCTCCACATAGAATATAAGGGTGCCTATCAGTAAACTTCATACATACTTTTAGGGAAGAAATAAATAGGTCTGTGACCTTAAGAAAATGACTTAAAAGACTGCTAAGCTTTCTCCTGGCTCTAAAATTGCATGTTTAAAACACTAAAATTTAAAGTCACACTGTAGGCTTGTCTAAGTATCCTCAAGTATGTAATGCTACTATTGTTTATCATTTTTCATTTGCTAATTTATAATCTGATTTGTCAACCCTGTGCAAGGTTAGATTTAGCTGAAAGCGTGGTCTTGTGATAAATTAATTAATATAGGTGAAATAATCATTGGCACCTATTGCAGACCAACTGACTCATATCCCAAGTCTTCTATAATTTGGGCCCAACCTTTTTTTTTTTTTTTTTTTTTTTTTT